>NC_061512.1:270345597-270407051 GCF_022539505.1 Lolium rigidum
TGGGAGGTGCGCCACGAAACGTCGCCACAAAATAAGGTTTATGTGGTGCACCTGCCCATGCGCCACACGAATTAAAGTTTCGTGGCGCACTTGTTCTTAGGGTGCGCCACGAAAAGCGTGCGCCAGCGTACTTGGTTTTCGTGCGCCACGAATTTGCTTGTATTATACACGATTTTGTGCCGCCTGCTATACACATGCAGTTTATAGACATCGAATATAGTATATACGTGTTATATACAAGCAACATTCAGATATAATATAAATATCATGTACATTGCACAGTATATAACATAGACATCATCATCACATTACTTAGAGCCCGATCGAGATACTATATATAGTGGCAAGTGTCAAATGTTTTGCATACAACTCTTAATTCATACAAACTTCACAATTTCGAGATACAAAGTAGTCTTCATCCGGTTCCTCCTTTGCTCCCTCATCTCTACCCACCAGTGCTTCGCTTGCATCGGGTCCTTCATCCAGCTCCTACTATGATGAAAATGGAAGAAAGTGAGACCAACAAGTCCGATGCACAAGAGAAATGGAATAAATGCCTCATACATTGTTGGTCAACACAAATATTAACATTCAGGGACGGTGTAAGTGAGACCAAGTCCGATGCACAAGAGATTGATATTTGTGCTATCTTACCGTGCTCACTTACGCCGCCCCGAGTGTACGGTGACCAAACATTTTAATCATCGGCATTTTGAAAATCTCAAAGCAAATGGAATGACAAAATGGAATAAGTGCCTCATACATTGTTGGTCAACACAAATACTATGGTCGAAACCATAGTTGCAGTATACACCGCAAGTATACTTTGCAGAAGGGCCTCCTTTCGGCCGCTCGCGCGAACGGTGCTTGACGACACAACGACGCCGATCTGCCTCTCCGCGCAGCAACCACGGCGAGTCCTCGCCGCCCAGCTGAACGAGTCCTTGATGCAAAGACCGTGCCGGCCTGCCCAGCATTATGCCGGGTTGCACAGCCGGGCCATGAATCTCGCTGCCCTGCATCGTTCGCTTTGCCTGAGTGAACCATAGATCGATCGTTGGAATATGGAAACCGATGATGGCCGGTCGCAAGATTAAATTGCGATCGGCCGTCATCGGCTTCCTTATTCCAACGATTAGTCTATTCGTTCACCGGGCAAAAAGGCGAAGAGTGCAGGGCGCCTGAGACACGGCCTGAAGCATGGCAACAAGGGTCGGCATGATGCTAGGGAGGCTGACACCGTCTTTGCATTAAGGACTCGTTCACGTACTGGACGGCGAGAGAAGAAAAGTGGTGATGCACCGGGAGAGGCAGGTCGGCGTTGTTGTCTCGTCAAAGACTCGTTCACGGAACGGCGGCCGGGGAAAGGGGGGCCCGTCTACAAAGTATATTGCGGCGTATAGGTGACCAAACATTCTAATCATCGACACTAAAATGGAAGAAAGAGCCAAGTGGTATCTCAACTAGATATCATATGCCTCATACTTTGTTGGTCGAAAGAAATATTAACATTCTAGGGATGGGGTCAATGAGGCCAGTAGAATGCACAAGAGATTGATATTTGTGCCATCGCACCAGGCTCACCGGCCCCACCCCGCAGTGTACAAGTGACCAAACAATTTAATCATCGGCACTAAAATGGAAGAAAGGGCAATGCAATTAAGAAGTAGCTAGTATGAACTAAATGGAATGCCTCATACTTTGTCTGGTCAAAACAAATATTAACATTCAGGATGGAGTAAGCGAGGCCAGGTAGGATGCACAAGAGATTGATATTTGTGCCATCACACCCAGGCTCGCTTGCTCCACCCCGAGTGTACAAGTGACCAAACAATTTAATCATCGGCACTAAAATGAAAGAAAGGCCAATGCAATTAAGAAGTAGCTAGTATGAACTAAATGGAATGCCTCATACTTTGTCGGTCGAAACAAATATTAACATTCAGGGATGGAGTAAGCGAGGCCAGGTAGGATGCACAAGATATTGATATTTGTGCCATCACACCAGGCTCACTTGCTCCACCCCGAGTGTACGAGTGATCGACCAACCATCTAATCATCGGCAAGTACAAAAACACCAACAAACCGAGCAACCATGGTGACATAAGTCAAGATGCTCAAACACACATAGCATGCATGGAGCGAGATGCTCCAAAGGGATTATTCATCACTTGGTATATAGACCAAGTGATGCTTGGCAAAAGAGAGGCCAATCAAGAACCAGTAAATCCAAGTAAGTGATAGATATGCCTAAACAAGCAACAACACATAGCATATCCCAGCTAACCAGATGAGACAAGTCTTGGTAGCCAACCTGAATCACCTAGCACCACCTAGCCTTTTAAAACCATCGAAATGAGTCCTTTTTCTTCAAAGGATACCACGGTGGCATTCATTTACATGATCCTCTACTCGTGGATATCTCTATTTTCATCAAAGCCAACAAGAAAAGGATACCACAGGTGGCATTCATTTACATGATTCCCTAATGTGAATATCTCTATTTTAGTATACCATCATAAGCATTCCATTTAAATCACACATTTTAGTATCTGTTCTTATCCAACAGTTTTCGCCTCAGCCTTTGCATCATTGGCTGAGCCAAGACATCAAGCATCTGGCCAGGGAGCATTCTTTCTTTTTAGGGAACTATATGAACTATATGCACATGATCCAGTAAGCATCCCCACTAATCAGAGCATTATAAGCATAGTAGCATACCATAAGCTCACAAGAATCCATCAAGTAAATCTTCACAAGGATACCACAGTAGCATAGTAGCATACCATAAGCTCGATCACAAGAATCCATCATTTTCTTCACAAGGATACCACAGTAGCATACCATAGTAGCATTTCATGCATTTAAATGAACCAGTAGCATCAAAACCAACCAAATGTCCAACTAGCAAGCAATACCAAGTGAGCAATCCAGACTCCAAATGGAACCTTTGGAGCAGATATATATAGAGCCAATATAGCATGTCACTGCTAGTAGCTGGTGTTCATATAGCATGTCCATTTAGTACCAACCATAACACCAATTTAGTACCAAGCATAGCACCAATTAATCAAGCAATATAGCAGCATCAGTAACAAGCATAGCACCAATTAATCAAGCAATATAGAAGCATCAGTAACAAGCATAGCACCAATTAATCAACTATAGCTCCATCAGTAACAAGCATAGCACCAATTAATCAAGCAATAGCAGCATGACCTGCACATGCATGACACTTCACTAAAGCCAAAGCTTCAGTAAAGCACTTAATCAAGGCTTTCATGCAGTGCTTGACAGGCAACAACTGCAAGCAATGGGATCATAATTCAATCCATGTGCACATACCAGATAAATGGCATCAATGGGATCAGAATTCAATCCTTGTAATTAGCCAAGTTATACAGAATAAGAAAAGGGGAGCACATCAGCATTTCATCGAGCACAACAGCAGCACAAAATCACAGCAGCATTTCATCGAGCACTTTGTGCTCGCGCGGGAGAGGAAGAGGGAGGGGAGGGGAGGGAGCTCACCGACGACGACGGCAGTTGTGGAGGAACTCACCGACGACGGCAGGGGTGGAGGTCGCGGCGGCTCCTCCACCTTGACCCGTCGGTGGCTCCTCCACCTTGACACCGCGCCGGCCCCTCCTCCTCCACGCCGCAGCGGCTTGTGCTGCTGGTGGCGGGGATGGGTGGAGCATGGCGGCATGCGGCCCTCGCGGAGGAAGGCGACGGAGACGGCAGCGCTCGCCATGGAAGGCGGCGGCGCGGGGAGAGGGGAGAGGGGGAGAGAGTGGTATACGGGCGAGGGAGGGGTACGACCATGATATAGGACACGTTATTTCTGTGGCGCACCGAGGCCAGTGCGCCATAGAACACGTCATTTCTGTGGCGCACCTAGGCCAATGCGCCACAGAATACGTTATTTCTGTGGCGCACCAAGTGCAGTGCGCCGTAGAAAAAGTGAAACCAATGATTGGGCGTGACAGGATGTGGGCCCCACAAAGTTTTTGTGGCGCAGTGTTCCACGGTGCGCCACAAAATTAAGCTATTTCTGTGGCGCACCTTGCGAGGTGCGCCACAAAATAAATTTCTGTGGCGCATTTTTAATGGTGCTCCACAGAACTAAGCTTCGCCTATAAGGGTTTCCTACTAGTGTTGTATTATATGTGGATAGGATACAATTATTATTGGATTCAGACACTTTTATATATATAAACTCGTACATAACCGTGAGAAGTACCACACAATGTAACACATGACGACTTGATAGCAACAGACATGCAGGGAGAGCTGTCAGCTTGTGTTAGCGCCTAGGGTGGCTAGGTATTGCAGTATCTATGGATATCAACAGACGAATGTCCGTACCGATGCCTAGAAAGTAGGCAAGTTCACCGAACCTCATTAAGAAATCTTCAAGTTGACATGGTGATGTATTGGTAGATCGATTGTATAGCTACACCAATAACATTTACGGGAGAATTCTTTGTGCTTTTCGACAAATAATTATTGCCCTTCGTCCAATTTGTGTTGCACATAATTTTGCACATTTTTTCTAGAAATGTGCAAAATCTTATTTTAATCATTTTTAGATGAGTTAGGTGTTTGCACGTTTTTTACGAAATGTGCTTAGTTTTGCATAAAACAAGTGAAAATAATGCTAGCTCCACCTGGGTTATAAAGCATCAATGATAGCATTGATGCTTAGGTTGAATCACTGATTATTCAAGAATGTTCAGAAATTTTTTAGACATAATATACATTTAACTAGCACTGACCATAAATAATAAATCATGTAAGTACCTACATCTACAAGGAGGTGCTTGCGTTGGAAGAGGTGAAATTAGATATATATGTTTAATAATGATGTGCTGAAATTCTCTTACTATTTCTTAGCTATAGTATGATTCCTTCGTGCCTACAGGATGACGATTAGGAATAGGCCAAACGAATTTTGCCGACCTAATGGGGTATAAATTATCATATATAGCGTCAACATGAGAGGAAAAGTTGTTCAGCGAATCTACTAGCAAGTGTAGCGACGTTTTGCTAAATGACAAATTTCCATTGTAATTGAAGAAGCGTGTATTTTTCATTAAAATTCTATAATACATATTACTAAGGTTTTTTTTTATATTCAGTAGGCACTTTTCACACGTGTAGACTCCGGTGTAGACAGTCTATGTATATAAAAAGCAGCAAAGTCTTGCTGATTGACCGACTTGCTAGCTTCAAAGAATAGATCTATGTAGCAGGACTTTTTTTATTATGTTTTTTTTTAGTTCTGTAGATCTGTATTGCCGCTTGAAGAATATGTTGTTAAGAAGTGAGCTAGGTGGATGTACAACTGTTATCATCAGATTTTGGCCAAATCAGGAGATGGGCCGTAAGTGAGATGGGCTTAAAGGATCTACACGTGGAGGATCTCTGAAGCGGCTTTGCACGAGAATTTGGGCTAAATTGCCCGTGTATCTGTATTTTATTAGATCGCATCTGAGTTTAGAAGTTAGAGTTTGGCCCGTGCACGGTTATGTGCACGCCTGAATTAGAAAGTCCCCCGGACTATAAATATGTATCTAGGGTTTATGAAATAAACAACAATCATCGTTCACAACAAACACAAACCAGGCGCATCGCCACCCCTTATTTCGAGGGTTTCCTTCCGGGTAAGCATCATGCTGCCTAGATCGCATCTTGCGATCTAGGCAGTACACGTTTATTCGTCTACCTTGTGTTACTCGTGCTGAAGCGTTGTTGATGGCGAGTAGCACTATCTATCTTAGGTGTCTTGGGGCTTGCATTGATGCTTTTCTTATGCATATCTGCTTAGCAATGTCGTCCCTCGACACCTAGCTGCCCTTACGCCTATCTGGGCGTAAGGGCAGCATCTTTCTTGTTCGATACTTAGTAGATCCGATCTGTTATAGTTGCTCCTTGTTCTGCAAGGATTAGTTTAATATCCGCATGATTAGGCCTTATGCTGGGGTTGGAGGATCCGGTAGTGCGCTAGGTGCTGTTTACCGTTCCTATAAGGGATGTTCCGGGAATTGACGTAATGTTGGTTTTTAGGCCTCTTCTAGGGATAGTTTTCATCATCTTTCGTATCTGCTAGGCCGAACTACGCGTAGGATGTTCCGGTTATGCGGTGAAAACCCTAAACTGTCGTAGATTGGTTTAGCTTTGTTTTGATCAAGCAGGATCCCCATGTCATTGCAAATCCAGCGTGAACCATGGGGCGATCGGCTCTTTGAGCCGATCCACGTGGCAACCCGAGAGCCGATAGGGCTCGTATTTAATGTTTACGTGTCTACCATGCAGGAACAATCGAAGCAATCTAACACCTTCCCGATCGGGTCTAGGTCAGGTGGCACGCCCTTGCAACCGCCGGGACGTGTGCAGGAAACTTGCGGGGCGACGCGAGGTGCCAGGGTCCACTAAGCGGCCTTGGGAGCCTCCCGGCTCTTCGTGTTGCTTAACCACTGCTCGCCGGTGAGTTTTGGCAGGCAACACATTCTGGCACGCCCGGTGGGACTCACATTGTGGCACGCATCCATGTGTTTGTTGTTAAGCAACACATTCTGGCACGCCCGGTGGGACAATCTTCGACAACATCCACGTCAACACCTGTGTCCGAGATGGCGGACGAACCGATCAAGTACGAGGATCTCCCTGCGGAGCACAAGAAGAAATACGATGAGCTGAAGGCCATCCGACGAAGCCGAACTCATCGGCTCCTTTGAGAAGACCCGGCCGCACGGCAACAGGTTTAAAGGATTCACTCCCCAAGGCATACTTGATGGTTTGGATCCGTCTCTCTCTTCGGAGGAACGTACCGAGCCCCGCGTCGAGAAATCAACTATGTTGTGGCTCATTCGCTCGCATCGGCATTCCGAGAGCCTCGGTGAATACTTTGGAGCGCGTCGCGCTTCATGTGGTCCAAGAAATCATGAAGCATCGAGTACTCCCCTCGGGACTCGTGCTAGGGACTCACCAGGAAGAGATGCAACTCCACACCGAGCCACCATTGCCGTACGCGATGGCAGCTCCACGAGCAACAAGGTTCACCAGCATACGTTGTCTACAAGGTTGGAGGTGATCCCGCGACTATCAATTCTTATATAAGCCGCCCAAGGAGATCCCACATGGATACGTGTGCACATACGTGCCGGACCGCAACAACCGGACGCAAGCGATCCGGACTCCAACGAGGAGGGATTGCCGGAGCAGGAGCAATTGTTACGGCAGGAGGGATAGGCTGCAGCGACGGGGGGTTTGGGAGCGGACGCCGAGAAACAAGCGTGGCTAGCTAAATACGCCACCGCACCAAGTCCCGAAAGCTCAACCGCTACGGCTTCCACCGTGGATCGGATCGGTGCGGTCTTGAGAGACCACTTCGGCATCCTGCCGAAGAAGAAAATAATCGGCTATTCCAAGCCGTACCCCAAGGAGTTTGACCTGATCCCGCTGCCACCTAAGTATCGGCTCCCCGACTTCACAAAATTCGGTGGATCGAAGGATCTAGCTCCATCGAGCACGTGAGCCGATACCTGGCCCAGCTAGGCATGGTTTCAGCATCGGATCAGCTGCGTGTGAGGTTTTTCGCGCAATCTCTCACCGGTCCGGCTTTTGGGTGGTACACCTCGTTGCAGCCAAATTCAGTTCGATCATGGAAGCAGCTGGAAGAACAGTTTCACACCCAATATCATTCAGAAGCCACTGAAACTGGCATTACCGATCTGACCCAGGTTCGGCAAAGGCGAGGAGAGACAGTATCTGAATACATTCAACGTTTCAGAACTGTCAAGAACCGATGTTATTCGGTTCATTTGTCGGAGAAAGAAGCGATCGAGCTGGCCGTGGCAGGCCTCGCGGCGCCACTCAAGGATCTGACGTTCCAAGTGGAGTACAATTCGTTGGCGCACATGGTCTAGAGACTAACGTTGTATGAACAGCGCCACCCAGAACTGTACCAAGACAAATACAAGCGCACGATAGGCCTGGTCGATGCTGAGGCGGATGAAGATCCTTCCGAAGATCAGGAAGTTGCGGTGGCTGAATGGGCTCGGACGGCAGTACCTGTGTCCTGCAAGTGGGTGAATCAACCAGGGCCGCCGAGAGGGTTTGACTTTGACTTGAGCAAAGCTGAGCAGATTTTTGATTTGCTGCTGAAGGAAAAACAGTTGAAGTTACCCGAAGGCCACAAAATCCCCACGTCACAGGAGATGAACGGTAGGCCATACTGCAAATGGCATCACACGTTCACTCACGCCACCAACGACTGCAAAGTATTGCGCGCACAGATTCAAATGGCGATAGAATCAGGCCGATTAACTTTCGGACAATTTGCTATGAAGGTTGACACACGTCCGTTCCCTGGCGTCAACATGGTGGATCTTAGCAACTCCATAGGGCGCGAGCCAGAGTTTTCTTTTGATGTCAACATGGCAGGGCTTGTGAATCACCATAGCAAAGAAAAAGCAGAGAGCAGCCACTCCCGTGGCAAGGATAAAGAGGAGGCCGATCCACGCGACCGGCCCCATGATGATGATAGACGGTACCTAACCGAGGAGGAGGTGAGAAGCGTGCGGTATCAATGTCCACTCTCCGCGCATCTCCTTAACAAATATGAACAACAGTATGACCGACTGATGGCGTGTATTTCACACGTTCGTTGGGCAACCCCAAGAGGAAGGTATGATGCGCACAGCAGCAAGTTTTCCCTCAGAAAGAAACCAAGGTTTATCGAACAAGGAGGAGCCAAGAAGCACGTTGAAGGTTGATGGCGGCGGGATGTAGTGCGGCGCAACACCGGAGATTCCGGCGCCAACGTGGAACCTGCACAACACAACCAAAGTACTTTGCCCCAACGAAACGAGTGAGGTTGTCAATCTCACCGGCTTGCCGTAACAAAGGATTAACCGAATTGTGTGGAAGATGATTGTTTGCCAGAGAAAACAGTAAAAACAAGTATTGCAACAGATTTGTATTTCAGTATTAAAGAATGGACCAGGGTCCACAGTTCACTAGAGGTGTCTCTCCCATAAGATAAAAGCATGTTGGGTGAACAAATTACAGTCGGGCAATTGACAAATAAAGAGGGCATAACAATGCACATACATGTCATGATAAGTATAGTGAGATTTAATTGGGCATTACGACAAAGTACATAGACCGCCATCCAATCGCATCTATGCCTAAAAAGTCCACCTTCGAGTTATCGTCCGAACCCCTTCCAGTATTAAGTTGCAAAGCAACAGACAATTGTATTAAGTATGGTGCGTAATGTAATCAATAACTACATCCTCGGACATAGCATCAATGTTTTATCCCTAGTGGCAACAGCACAACACAACCTTAGAACTTTCATCACTGTCCCGTGTGTCAATGCGGGCATGAACCCACTATCGAGCATAAATACTCCCTCTTTGAGTTACTAGCATCAACTTGGCCGAGCCTCTACTAATAACGGAGAGCATGCAAGATCATAAACAACACATATGCAATAACTTGATAATTAACATAACATGGTATTCTCTATCCATCGGATCCCGACAAACACAACATAGAGTATTACGGATAGATGATCTTGATCATGTTAGGCAGCTCACAAGATCCAACAATGAAGCAAAATGAGGAGAAGACAACCATCTAGCTATCGCTATGGACCCATAGTCCAGGGGTGAACTACTCACTCATCACTCCGGAGGCGACCATGGCGGTGTAGAGTCCTCCGGGAGATGAATCCCCTCTCCGACAGGGTGCCGGAGGAGATCTCCGTAATCCCCGAGATGGGATCGGCGGCGGCGACGTCTCGCATAGGTTTTCCGTATCGTGGTTTTTCGTATCGGGGGTTTCGCGACGGAGGCTTTAAGTAGGCGGAAGGGCGGAGTCGGGGGCCGACGAGGGGCCCACACCACAGGGCGGCGCGGGCCCCCCTGGCGCGCGCCGCTGTGGTTTGGCCACCTCGTGGCCCCACTTCGTATGCTCTTCGGTCTTCCGGAAGGTTCGTGGCGAAATAGGCCCCGGGTCTTGATTTCGTCCAATTCCGAGAATATTTCGTTACTAGGATTTCTGAAACCAAAAACAGCGAGAAAACAAAGAATCGGCACTTCGGCATCTTGTTAATAGGTTAGTTCCGAGAAAATGCACGAATATGACATAAAGTGTGCATAAAACATGTAGGTATCATCAATAATATGGCATAGAACATAAGAAATTATCGATACGTCGGAGACGTATCAGCATCCCCAAGCTTAGTTCCGCTCGTCCCGAGCGGGTAAAACGATAACAAAGATAATTTCTGAAGTGACATGCCATCATCACCTTGATCATACTATTTGTAAACATATGTAGTGGATGCAGCGATCAAAACAATGGTAATGACATGAGTAAACAAGTGAATCATAAAGCAAAGACTTTTCATGAATAGTACTTCAAGACAAGCATTAATAAGTCTTGCATAAGAGTTAACTCATAACGCAATAAATCAAAGTAAAGGTATTGAAACAACACAAAGGAAGATTAAGTTTCAGCGGTTGCTTTCAACTTGTAACATGTATATCTCATGGATAATTGTCAACATAGAGTAATATAACAAGTACAATATGCAAGTATGTAGGAATCAATGCACAGTTCACACAAGTGTTTGCTTCTTGAGGTGGAGAGAGATAGGTGAAATGACTCAACATAAAAGTAAAGAGAATGGTCCTTCAAAGAGGAAAGCATCGATTGCTATATTTGTGCTAGAGCTTTTATTTTGAAAACATGAAACAATTTTGTCAATGGTAGTAATAAAGCATATGAGTTATGAAGGTTATATCTTACAAGTTGCAAGTCTCATGCATAGTATACTAATAGTGCCCGCACCTTGTCCTAATTAGCTTGGACTACCGGATCTTTGCAATGCACATTTTTTAACCAAGTGTCACAATGGGGTACCTCCATGCCGCCTGTACAAAGGTCTAAGGAGAAAGCTCGCATTTTGGATTTCTCGCTTTTGATTATTCTCAACTTAGACATCCATACCGGGACAACATGGACAACGGATAATGGACTCCTCTTTAATGCATAAGCATGTGGCAACAATTACTATTCTCATATGAGATTGAGGATATATGTCCAAAACCGAAACTTCCACCATGATTCATGGCTTTAGTTAGCGGCCCAATGTTCTTCTCTAACAATATGCATGCTCCAACCATGAAGGTGGTAGATCTCTCTTACTTCGGACAAGACGGACATGCATAGCAACTCACATGATATTCAACAAAGAATAGTTGATGGCGTCCCGTAAACATGGTTATCGCACAACAAGCAACTTAATAAGAGATAAAGTGCATAAGTACATATTCAATACCACAATAGTTTTTAAGCTATTTGTCCCATGAGCTATATATTGCAAAGGTGAATGATGGAATTTTAAAGGTAGCACTCAAGCAATTTACTTTGGAATGGCGGATAAATACCATGTAGTAGGTAGGTATGGTGGACACAAATGGCATAGTGGTTGGCTCAAGGATTTTGGATGCATGAGAAGTATTCCCTCTCGATACAAGGTTTAGGCTAGCAAGGTTATTTGAAACAAACACAAGGATGAACGGTACAGCAAAACTCACATAAAAGACATATTGTAAACATTATAAGATTCTACACCGTCTTCCTTGTTGTTCAAAACTCAATACTAGATGTTATCTAGACTCTAGAGAAACCAAATATGCAAACCAAATTAGCAAGCTCTAAGTGTTTCTTCATTAATGGGTGCAAAGCATATGATGCAAGATCTTAAACATGAGCACAACAATTGCCAAGTATCAAATTATCCAAGACATTTTAGAGTTACTACATGTAGTATTTTCCAATTCCAACCATATAACAATTTAACGAAGAAGAAACTTCGCCATGAATACTATGAGTAGAGCCTAAGGACATACTTGTCCATATGCTACAGCGGAGCGTGTCTCTCTCCCACAAAGTGAATGCTAGGATCCATTTTATTCAAACAAAACAAAAAACAAAAACAAACCGACGCTCCAAGCAAAGTGCATAAGATGTGACGGAATAAAAATATAGTTTCAGGGAGGAACCCGATAATGTTGTCGATGAAGAAGGGGATGCCTTGGGCATCCCCAAGCTTATACGCTTGAGTCTTCTTATAATATGCAGGGGTGAACCACCGGGGCATCCCCAAGCTTAGAGCTTTCACTCTCCTTGATCATATTGCATCATACTCTCTCTTGATCCTTGAAAACTTCCTCCACACCAAACTCGAAACAACTCATTAGAGGGTTAGTGCACAATAAAAATTCACATGTTCAGAGGTGACACAATCATTCTTAACACTTCGGACATTGCATAAAGCTACTGGACATTAATGGATCAAAGAAATTCATCCAACATAGCAAAAGAGGCAATGCGAAATAAAAGGCAGAATCTGTCAAAACAGAACAGTCCGTAAAGATGGATTTTATTAGGCCACCAGACTTGCTCAAATAAAAATTCTCAAATTGAATGAAAGTTGCGTACATATCTGAGGATCATGCACGTAAATTGGCTTAATTTTCTGAGCTACCTACAGGGAGGTAGACCCAGATTCGTGACAGCAAAGAAATCTGGAACTCGCAGCAAGTAATCCAAATCTAGTACTTACTTTACTATCAAAGACTTTACTTGGCACAACAAAACATAAAACTAAGATAAGGAGAGGTTGCTACAGTAGTAAACAACTTCCAAGACTCAAATATAAAACAAAAATACTGTAGTAAAAACATGGGTTGTCTCCCATAAGCGCTTTTCTTTAACGCCTTTCAGCCTAGGCGCAGAAAGTGTAACTCAAGTGTTATCAAAGGGTGGTGCATCTACAGCGGGGTTTGGAGTTTTCTCAACCATGCATAGTATATTGGATACATAAGTTTCAGCGTCTCCCTTCTCATTAATCTTGGGCTTGCTACTTTCATCGAACAAATTTTCAGGAACAAGCCAAGCATAGTTATGTTCTAGTGCATCATTCATAGCTAGGAGTTTACATGGTATTGGTGCTTTGATCTCCCCACCATCATTAATATTATTAGTGTACCTTATTCTATCCATGTCCATTTTTTCAAGGAGACTAACAAAATTAGTATGAGAACCAAGCATATTAAATTTAGCAAAGACCTTTCTATCCTCTCTTGCTAGACCACCAAATTCTCTAAGAAGGGTTTCTAAAACAAAATCTTTCTTTTCCCCCTCTTCCAAATCACCAAGTGTAAGAAACATGTGTTGGATTATAGGATTGAGATTAACAAATTTAGTTTCCAACAAGCGTAACTAAAACAAGAAACAACAATTTCATAAGTAGGAGCAAGTTCTACCAAGTGTCTATCTTCAAAATCTTCAACGGTACTAACATGATTGAAGAATTCTTCTATATTGTTTCTCCCAATGATAGACCCTTGTCCTACCGGTATGTTTTTTGTGGTAAAATTAAAAGGAAACATGATGAATCAAGTAAAGTAAATGCAAGTAACTAATTTTTTTGTGTTTTTGATATAGCAAACAAGACAAGTAAATAAAGTAAAGTTGGCAACTAATTTTTTTGTGTTTTGATATAATGCAACAAACAAAGTAGTAAATAAAATAAAGCAAGACAAAAAAAAGTAAAGAGATTGAGAAGTGGAGACTCCCCTTGCAGCGTGTCTTTATCTCCCCGGCAACGGCGCCAGAAAATATGCTTCATGGCGTGTATTTCACACGTTCGTTGGGCAACCCCAAGAGGAAGGTATGATGCGCACAGCAGCAAGTTTTCCCTCAGAAAGAAACCAAGGTTTATCGAACAAGGAGGAGCCAAGAAGCACGTTGAAGGTTGATGGCGGCGGGATGTAGTGCGGCGCAACACCAGAGATTCCGGCGCCAACGTGGAACCTGCACAACACAACCAAAGTACTTTGCCCCAACGAAACAGTGAGGTTGTCAATCTCACCGGCTTGCTGTAACAAAGGATTAACAGAATTGTGTGGACGATGATTGTTTGCAGAGAAAACAGTAAAAACAAGTATTGCAGCAGATTTGTATTTCAGTATTAAAGAATGGACCGGGGTCCACAGTTCACTAGAGGTGTCTCTCCCATAAGATAAAAGCATGTTGGGTGAACAAATTACAGTCGGGCAATTGACAAATAGAGAGGGCATAACAATGCACATACATGTCATGATAAGTATAGTGAGATTTAATTGGGCATTACGACAAAGTACATAGACCGCCATCCAACTGCATCTATGCCTAAAAAGTCCACCTTCAGAGTTATCGTCCGAACCCCTTCCACTATTAAGTTGCAAAGCAACGGACAATTGCATTAAGCATGGTGCGTAATGTAATCAATAACTACATCCTCGGACATAGCATCAATGTTTTATCCCTAGTGGCAACAGACAACACAACCTTAGAACTTTCTCATCATCTGTCCCGGTGTCAATGCAGGCATGAACCCACTATCGAGCATAAATACTCCCTCTTGGAGTTACTAGCATCAACTTGGCCGGAGCCTCTACTAATAACGGAGAGCATGCAAGATCATAAACAACACATATGCAATAACTTGATAATTAACATAACATGGTATTCTCTATCCATCGGATCCCGACAAACACAACATAGAGTATTACGGATAGATGATCTTGATCATGTTAGGCAGCTCACAAGATCCAACAATGAAGCACAATGAGGAGAAGACAACCATCTAGCTACTCGCTATGGACCCATAGTCCAGGGGTGAACTACTCACTCATCACTCCGGAGGCGACCATGGCGGTGTAGAGTCCTCCGGGAGATGAATCCCCTCTTCGGCGGGGTGCCGGAGGAGATCTCCGGAATCCCCCGAGATGGGATCGGCGGCGGCGGCGTCTCGGTGAGGTTTTCCGTATCGTGGTTTTTCGTATCGGGGGTTTCGCGACGGAGGCTTTAAGTAGGCGGAAGGGCAGAGTCGGGGGCTGACGAGGGGCCCACACCACGGGCGGCGCGGGCCCCCTTGGCCGCGCCGCCTTGTGGTTTGGCCACCTCGTGGCCCCACTTCGTATGCTCTTCGGTCTTCCGGAAGGTTCGTGGCGAAATAGGCCCCCGGGTCTTGATTTCGTCCAATTCGAGAATATTTCGTTACTAGGATTTCGAAACCAAAACGACAAAAAACAACGAATCGGCACTTCGGCATCTTGTTAATAGGTTAGTTCCAGAAAATGCACGAATATGACATAAAGTGTGCATAAAACATGTAGGTATCATCAATAATATGGCATAGAACATAAGAAATTATCGATACGTCGGAGACGTATCACCGAAGTCGGCGCTACGACGTAGATGATGAGAGATATCGTCGGTCTGATGTCGATGACAGGAGGTATCGTCGACATGATAGAAACAACAACGGGTACGAGCTTCACGCTAGAGGAAGGTCAAGGGAGCAAGATAACATGGATAGGCATTGGGACTGTCCTTTCTTTAAACATTGCTGGGACTCAGGAATGAGCCGATTGCCAACAATCGAGAACTGCCCAGAATGCAGACAGCGAAGGAAAGGGACAAACAAGGTTTCAGTGTTCGAGCGTCTAGGACCTCTCCCACCTCAGAATAAACAAGCTGAGTCATCCCCTGAAGAAGACTTTGAGGAGTCAGATGATGAAGAAGATAAGTATCACCGGCCAAGGTGGTGCCCTGATGGACTCAGCCATTCTCAGAAGCGTAGGGTGCAGCGGCTACGAAACCTGGAGGAAGCCGAGGCACATTACCTGTACACGTTGAGGAAAGCACGGCCCGATCTGGCTGTGAAAATTCAGCAAACATTGGAGACGGTGGCGCGCCCGCCGAAGAAAGTGTGGCGCCCCAAACAGACAAAAGCCGATGCAGAGGCATCGGGTGATACAAACATGGTGTTCGTACTCCCGTCAGAGTTTCGTGCTCCAAACGACGAGGAAGTATCGGTGGCTCAACTCGATCGCGGTCCACGGCCAATTATCTTTGAGAAGCCACGGGATAGAAGCTACATGCATTTGAAGGCCCTATACCCGAGAGGTTATATCAATGGGCAGCCCGTCGAGCAAGATGTTGGTTGACACCGGAGCGGCGATCAACATAATGCTGTATTCCATGCTACGACGTTTGGGACACTCCAATGATGATCCGATCAAGACCAACGTCACATTAAGCGATTTCAATGGCCAAGCATCGGAAGCAAAAGGTGTTCGAATGTGGATCTTACTCGTAGGCCGAAAAACCATACCTACCGCGTTCTTCATCGTCGACAAGCAAAAGCAATTACGTCGTCCTGCTAGGAAGGGATTGGATTCACGCTAAGCTGTTGCATTCCGTCCACAATGCACCAATGCATCATACGATGGGATGGAGATGAAGTGGAGGTCGTTCGAGCAGATGACTCAATCGAGATATCACTAGCTGCCATGAATATTTGGGAGGCGAGATGACTAAGAGCCGCTCTGCGGAATCGGCTTGGAAGGCTGTGAGCACATCGAAGCTTCTAGAAATGGGGTGAGGCTGGTCTTATCTACCGGCCTGACGGAGTAGCAAGGTCCAAGACAATGGACGTACGTGGCGAGGCCGATCCCAGCGATCGGCCCCAAAAAATGGAAAGCAAAAATTTCATCTCAAGCATGTCACGTAGCTACAGTAAGAGATCAAGACGTGGTAAAGCTTCACTAAGCATTGCAATGAAGAAGGAGGCCGATTCTGGCAATCGGCCAAAATTATCCTCGACATACGTTTTTCCCTGGGATCAGCATTGATCTAGCAAGGAGTGCCTGAAGAGCCGATACCCTCAATTACTTGAAAGAATCGGCTCGGGGGGGGGGGGCACTTACATGGATAAGACACGAGGATACGAAGTTTGAAGTGGCTGTCCAATGCCCAGCAGCCCAAGATATTCTTTGATGATGATGGGTACTGAAGTATGGGGGCCGATACATAAATCGGCCGTAAAAAATACAATTTTTTTAAGCACAGCCGATGCGCAGACATCGACTTAAGGATAGAAAGCCGATGCATGGCCATCGACTCAAGAGGTACAATTTGTTACAAGCGAGAGGCTCAATGGAGCAGTTGTCGAGTTACGAGGAGAGGCTCTACTGGATGAATTCCTTCTCAAGGCCTCCAACTCCTTCTGCAAACCTTCGAGTTCAGCAGTGCCAGTATAAGCGTGCAAATCAGGTTAAGGGTGGGTTGCATCAATCTGCCAAAGGTGAGGAGCCGATCTGATCAGCAAGACGCAAGAAGTGAACTGGAGAAGCTCGGGGGGCAGCTCACCTTGAAGGTTCTCTGCTCTGGAGAGCCGATTTTGTTGGAATCGGCTAGCTTTGCATTACGACTTGGAGGCCGATGGTGGCCCATTTGGCTGGCTCACTGCTGTTCTCGCCTCGATTGAGGCTCGGGGGGCAACTGACTTCGTAGATACTCTGTTCTTAAGAAGCCGGTTGAGATTTCATCGGCTGGCCCTCCATCATAATCTGCTTCAAAGGGATAGAGCAGGGTTAAAGAATATCACTGAGGAGATTTGCGAGCAGGTGACATCTGTTCTCCAGAAGTATCGGCTTCAGCGTCAAGTCGTTTCAGCAGTGGTTCTGGGGCTCTCTTGAAGGCATTGGTCTTCCACATTGTCCACCAGAACTCAAGGGCATCGGTCGAAGAAATGAAGGACTGATGCGTTAACATCGGCTTATTGGACATTGACCAAGTCTACGGTCACTCCTTAGTCGAAAAGATGAAGGGCGGATTATGAGGGACCGATGTGTTGCCATCGGCTCATTGAACATTGACCGAGTTGACAATCGGTAAAATCAGTACGAGGGGAAATCGGCTAAATTAGCATAAAAGGAAATCGGCAAAATCAAATTGGGGAAATTCTTCATTGATAAACGAGATTTCTTACATAAGGAGCTGATTGCTCTCAAAAGGAATTACTAGGGGGTACATTGCCCCATCTACTACTGGCCCTATGCTAAAGATCCTATCTAGGGGCCGTTGCTGCCCTCATCATCGTCGTCGTCGTCGCCGCTATCGGCGCTGCTCCCGGCCGGCTCGTCGTCGCTGCTGTAGCGGCCGCCGGCAGGACCCTCGTTGTCCTCGTCCTCCTCGTCGGCGTCGTCGTCGTCGGCTGCCGAAGTCGGCGAGGTTCCGGGCCGAGGGCGGAGCGCTTGGCCGGCGGCTCGTCGGAGGAGCTGTCGTCCTTCTCCTCCTCCTCCTCCTTCTTCTCCTCCTCGGAGGAGGTGGGGCCGTCCCAGGGGAGGCGATCGTCATCGCTCTCCTCCTCCGATTCCCCGTTGGCGAGGAAGCGGAGGTCACTCTCCCCGTCGGTCAAGGACTTGTCGTCCTCAGACCAGACGGAGAAGTCGTGGCTCGACTCGTCCCCGGCCTCGATGGCGCGGCGAGTGTTGGCCGCGTGGGCCTCCACCGGGTTCCACTCCGGCGTCGGCTCGCGGGAAGAGGAGGACTCGATGGAAAGACCCGATGAGGCGGAAGAAGAAGAAGACATGGTGGCAGAGGAGGGCTTTTGGAGTGCTAATGCGAAGGGGATGAAGAGGAGAACTGTTTGATGCGGTTAAATAAAAGGAGATGGAGTGAAGATTTAATGATCGAGCGGTTCTCGAGGGCGTGGTGCCAAAACTGTCAAATCGTGCAGAGAAGTTGGGAAGGCAAGTCGTCATGATGAAAAATACTGCAACGGTTCACGCTGCCACGACATGACCCTTCGAAGGAAAAACGAGTGGTTTTGAAATTATCATTACCAAAACCAGGGGGCATATGTTATCACCGGATTTTGGCCAAATCGGGGAGATGGGCCGTAAGTGAGATGGGCTTAAAGGATCTACGCGTGGAGGATCTCTGAAGCGGCCTTGCACGAGAATTTGGGCTAAATTGCCCGTGTATCTGTATTTTATTAGATCGCATCTGAGTTTAGAAGTTAGAGTTTGGCCCGTGCACGGTTATGTGCACGCCTGAATTAGAAAGTCCCCGGACTATAAATATGTATCTAGGGTTTATGAAATAAACAACAATCATCGTTCACAACAAACACAAACCGAGGCGCATCGCCACCCCTTATTTCGAGGGTTTCCTTCGGGTAAGCATCATGCTTGCCTAGATCGCATCTTGCGATCTAGGCGATACACGTTTATTCGTCTACCTTGTGTTACTCGTCTTTGAAGCATTGTTGATGGCGAGTAGCACTATCTATCTTAGGTGTTTTGGGGCTTGCATTGATGCTTTTCTTATGCATATCCGCTTAGCAATGCCGTCCCTCGACACCTAGCTGCCCTTACGCCTATGCGGGCGTAAGGGCAGCATCTTGCTTGTTCGATACTTAGTAGATCCGATCTGTTATAGTTGCTCCTTGTTCCGCAAGGATTAGTTTAATATCCGCATGATTAGGTCTTATGCTTGGGGTTGGAGGATCCGGTAGTGCGCTAGGTGTTGTTTACCGTTCCTATAAGGGATGTTCAGGAATTGACGTAATGTTGGTTTTTAGGCCTCTTCTAGGGATAGTTTTCATCATCTTTCGTATCTGCTAGGCCCAACTACGCGTAGGATGTTCCGTTATGCGGTGAAAACCCTAAACTGTCGTAGATTGGTTTAGCTTTGTTTTGATCAAGCGGGATCCCCATGTCATTGCAAATCCGGCGTGAACCATGGGGCGATCGGCTCTTTGAGCCGATCCACGAGAGCAACTTTGAGCCGATAGGGCTCGTATTTAATGTTTACGTGTCTACCATGCGGGAACAATCGAAGCAATCTAACACCTTCACGATCGGGTCTAGGTCGGGTGGCACGCCCTTGCAACCGCCAGGACGTGTGCAGGAAACTTGCGGGACGACGCGGGGTGCCAGGGTCCACTAAGCGGCCTTGGGAGCCTCCCGGCTCTTCGTGTTGCTTAACCACTGCTCGCCGGTGAGTTTTGGCAGGCAACAACAACCCATCCACCCAGGTTCAAGTTCTCAGGGACGCTTGCCATGCCTCCATGGTTTATATTCTACACTCCCTAGGAGTTAGTTTTTCGTGCCTAGAGATTTATTTACATGCCATTGATTACCAGGAAAAGAATGACATATGTCCTTGTTCACATTTTTACACTTTTCATTTCAATTTTTCAAGCAATGATTTCCATTTGGATCAAATTGTACAATGACCAAAGTACATATATATGTTAAGAAATTTTATGTGCATGCCATATGTTTTATTTAATATCGCTAACTATTCTTAGGAGTGTGAATAATTGCATAATTTTTGTACTCAGTTTCCTCCTCAAAAATATTCAACGCGAAATGCTGCAGAAATTAAAATCATACTTGTAAATGTCAAAATAACTAGATTTAATGTTGGATCTTATTTTGGAGAATTTTTTTAGGTCTTTCTTGGGCTGCCATAATTGCATGCAGAAATGCAATGGTGGCGCCACAGGTGGGCCATACTGGACCGTGGCTCCCACCCCTTCATTTTTTTCGTGAAGATCTAGTATTATTTTATCCAAGTAACACAAATAGTACTAGCTCCATTCAGCAAACTATTTAAAACAGCTTATAATACGAAACAGAGTGATTACTATTTTGTTTGTTTTGGTCCCATTTTGCTGACCATGCCCGTCATTTTATTTGATGGACGCTCCACCATTGATTGCATGTGAGTTTTGTAGCAACCCAATCCTTATGATTTATTTCCCTTTGGCTATTTTTAGATTAACTGAATGATGATACCAAAATTAAAAAGAATTGGTTTCTTATGGTTCAATACCCTACAAAGTGGAACACCTAAGTCGACCTCTATTAGCACGATATAGTGTTTTTTTTTCAAAACCCTATTTGAAATATAGCACGCTATTAGCACGATATAGTGTGCATAGCATTTTGAGGATGCCGCCGCCATTTCTTTTAGCATGCTATTATAAACTTAGTGTAGGAGTAGTTGTGTATGTTTTGCACTCACAAACCTGTCGGGATTGTTAGTACGAAGGCTCGAGCGAGTCGAGCTTTAAATTAATATAGCCACAACGGCCAGAGTAAACAGAGTTCTCAACAACATGGTCACCGACAAGAAAAACAAAGTTGAGGTCAGCGAAACAACACAATGCTCTAGACATGAGAGCACACACAGTACAGCAGCCAATGCCCCAACACCTCGCTATAGTACACAACTCCGGAGATACATGACCCAAGGGACACTACAAGAGATCTGATATACGGTGACGAGCTCAAGACGTCATGCAATAGCAATAAACATCACGGAAGACCCCTCTGTGACGTAGTTTGAGCGTCACAAGCATCGTCACGGAATCCCCGTCACAGATTACTACCTCGTGACGCGGCACGCGAGAAAACGTCACAGAGTATGGATGATGTCATGTATGATGTCAGCTCCTAGGAGGCCATCACATGGCTAGGAAACGTCATGGATTAATGTCACGGATGTGAATGATGTCATATATGATGCCATTTTATTTAATTTAGAAAATCATAATATTTTTTTTCGAAATTTTAATTTTCGAATTTTTAATTTTTTGATTTTTCTCTAAAATAAATATTTATTCCGTTTAAATTTTTCTCAAATATTTTAGCAACAAATAATTATCTTCCATCTTTTTAGCTATTATTTGATAGAATTATTTTTGTATGTAATATTATTTCATTTTTATTTAATTTTTTTATTATTGCTTGTAACAATTTCTAAATTTAATATAGACTAGATTGTCAATAAAAAATTAATTTCGAATTCATACAAAAACATATACTCAATTTCCATCAAAATCACAATATATATCTAACTCACAATAGAATATCATCATACATAACCAAATAAGTTGCACGATAGAATTGACATAACTTAAGACAAGCAAACTAAGTTAATGCTAGAATTGCACGAAAACTTCAAAGGGAGGCCAAGCTACACGTAGTCCTTTATTTGCAAACACTTTAAACGCGTAGCCCTCTCTCGTTTGTTGTTCAACTTTTTCTCCTCTCTTTGACGTGGATGATGTCCTTGACCTCCAGATCCTTATTGGTACCCCATGGTAGAAAGGACGGCGCTTGAGGAGTTGTACTACTTTTGAACTTCAGTCACAGTTTGTGTACTAGATACAGGGTGCTTATCTTCTGGAGCGGTCTGTAGAAAAAAAGCATCCCTGGTCAACTTAGATAAAGGAGATATGCTTCAATTAAACTTACAAATGCATAGTACGAGTCATAAATATGTACAAAATATATAATTGGCTTTCATGGAGCAAATAACCAACAACAACAAGTAGTCATCAAGTAGCTCCACTAGTACAGACACAACCAGCTGCATAGCAAGCAGCCAGCAGCACAGAAACAACAAGCGGCATGACAAGAAGCTAGCAGCATAGCAAGCAGCCAACAACATATCAAGCAACGATACATCAGCTATCGACAACAGTTA
Source organism: Lolium rigidum (assembly GCF_022539505.1). Classification (NCBI taxonomy): domain Eukaryota; kingdom Viridiplantae; phylum Streptophyta; class Magnoliopsida; order Poales; family Poaceae; genus Lolium; species Lolium rigidum. The sequence continues at coordinate 270,368,017 of NC_061512.1, forward strand.
TTCAAGTAACCAAAGTTAGAGAGAAATCATACACAAGATTCAAGGGAAGCTGTTGTTTCCTATTGGGACAGAACACTTGATCCAGCACAAGTAAGGAGTTGCGTTAGACATGGAACTACAATGAGCTTGGTAGAATACTTACAAGTTGGTGGAAATATGCAGGACTAGATGCGCTTTCTTCTTTGTAGCTTTGTAGAAGCTTGCTTTGCCTTATTCAAAGAAGTTGGGAAAAAACTAGGCGGCGAATCAACATTGACTTGTACATGGCCTTAATAAGTTGAAATCTGCATCTACTACTAAGACAGAAAAATAGCAAGCATGTGTGTAGTTGTATAATGAAGATCACATGTATTGCAAATAACTAAATGACAAGCATCCTAGCAATACATTTGCAGGAGTGAAACTTAAATATATTTGACTACTACGTACAGATCTGCACTTGTACTAAAATTTAACTCTGAACTATCTGCTGTCTATTAACACCATGACTTCACTTAACTTCTTATTTAGACAAGTACACAAGAAGGTGATCAGAAACCAAGCATTGCTATAATAGTTCTAACTTTCAGATTGGGCTGTAATTTTCAGAGATGGCATGGTTCGCTTCAATTCTATACTCTAGATTTCTTTTAGATAATCGTGCACATAAAACACTCATAACATAGTCATACTCAATAACATAGTTTCATGATAAATCATAGTAGTTTCAGCACATTGGTTTATATGATAGCATGTGTTTCTCCGCGTACATTTAAAAAAATGTTGAAGTAAACAACTTAAGTTGGATTCTTGCTCTACTGCTGCATAATTCCTATAACCGATAGAATCTCTGTAATAGTCTTGAGATTCAGTATAACTAAGGATATATCATCATGGATGTATTTACTCATTAGACAATATATTTCTTCCACAATGGATCATCTTGAACTAGATGGTATTTATAAGGATGAGTATATACATATATTGATTGATGGAAAAAACATGCAAAACATTGTTTTTCTATACAACAGCTCGAGAACCTACATGAAACATAAACTCGGGCATAGCCTGTTGTAGTCCTGTTGTTCTGTGAAGTGCATCAGATGGAATCAAAGAATAAGATTTGCTGGTACTCGCTATATATGTTAATCAGTAAGTTAACAGACCTGCTGGCACTGCAAACAAAAGCAAATAAAAAGCAGACCTGTTGTACCCCACAATCTCAGGTTGAAGGTGCTCGCATCGATGACGTTGTTGGTGCTGAAGTTGTCGAAGACAGTTGACACGTAATCATGTACGTCCCAAGCAACATATACTAAGCCGCGACTCAGAAATGGAAAAGTATATGCTAGACATGGTTATTGAATTATATTGACATATTGAGATATGCAGATAGCTGCCGCTGGATAAAATTCGAAGTGAACAGTAGAGAACTAAGTTGTTTTGTTTGGCTGGGAACAATAATCTATCTAGGGGGCAGCTGGCGGAGGGGAAGAAAATAGATACTTGTGAGATTATACGATTTTTATGTTTGGGCAGTCATGTGAAGGAACTTACATATGAATTGCAAATATATAAAAAGCACAGGCGATACTAAATAGTAAGACATGTATGCACATTGGTTGTCCTAAGCGCAGAGAAAATCAGGCAGATAATGGAAGAAACCACTAACTCTGTTAGTCACAGAAATCTCCATCCACATATATTGAGATACTGCATAACTGCAGCTGCCTAATATAGTCAACATATTTTAAAAGATAGATCAACCTAGCCAAATATGCAGCACCCAAGTGTGATGTGTTATTATTATAAAACAAGTTTGGAAGCAATGTACTCTGAGCGAAGTCATAGATTGCATAACTGCACTTGGTATTCACTGAGCAAACACATGAATATGCCAATTTGGAACTATATGGTCGCACTTAAGTTTGTAAAAAAATCTCCATTAATTCACAGATACCAACGTATGTAGTTGTACCACACCTCAACCCCTTGGTTGAAATTGCTGAAAACTCTTTATTTTGTTTTACCCTGTTCCTACAGGCTGAAGTACTATACACAATAACGCTGTGTTTTCTACACTATTAGATATTTGTGGACTTCATGCACTAAAATCAGTTCTGGCATTGCAGCAGCTATTTAAAAGGAGAAACTATTAGCCCTCGCTTTATGCTGGGAGACAGAGCTTGTCCAGGGCGAGCACAGAAGAAGTATTTGTGAAAGTTGAGGAAACTAAGACAGAACTGCCATTGGATGTTGCTATTATAAAAAAGGCCAATCGCCCGTCCTAGTAAGTTTATGGGGAAATAATATTTGTTGATGCATATCAGTTCCTCAATTGCATTTGTATCCTTCGATCAGATTGATTTGAAAAATTATCTCTACATCTGCCAGTAACATTTTCCCTGTGTACGTATATAAACAGAACTTTGGCATGGAGTTTTCTGCTGGGCATCGTAGTGTACGAATGTTGGAAGAGGAGGCTGTTACCTTGATGAGGGCGGCGACGTTCACGTGGGTGCGGGCGGCGGCATTCTTGCAGTTGCAGGCAAAGGCGTTCTCATGGATGCGGACGGTGCAGCACGTACCCGTGGGAGGAAACCAGGGAAGGGGGCGCAGAAGACGTCGTGGGTGAGGCCCGCGGCTCTGATACCGCCGGTGAGGAGGGCGGCGATGTTCAAGTGGGCTGGGGCACGCAGGAGAATATCACGGGCGAGGCCGCAGCTCCGAACCCGCAGATGAGGAGGGCCTCAGATTGATCTGGTTCGTGCCGAGAATGGGGGAGAGAGCAGGAGAAATAGGGGAAGTGGCGAGAATTGCTCCGCTCAGGAGAAATAGAGGTTGGAAATTCTTTAAGTGACCGACATGTGGGACATAATGTGTAGTTGGCGGAAAAAATGAGAAATGGAGGGAAAATAGAATTTCTGTTGGAAAATTCTTCAACCGGTCGCCAGCCCTTTTCTCAACTGCACCTACACTGCAATCGATCGCACCAAACTAATACTGTACATGAATGGCGCTCTTTTTTCCTTGATTGATTAAACTAAGATGAAGCTACTAGCAAGGATGGAATTGATCCACCTGCTTACTTTTTTTACCATGTAGGTGCGATTCTCCACGTGTACAGATTGCCTGGCAGGTTAATTAATCAAATCGTTCATAATCAAATATATACCCGCCAAAAAAAATTAATCAAATCGTTCATAATCATATATCGTTTTTTATAGCTGGTCAAGATATATGTACTAAATAAAGATTTTCCTTTATTTATTCCCCAATACCTATATCCCACCTCAATGATCTCCAACTCTCAATTATATAACGCAATACCTTTGTTATCGATTGTAATTTTTTTGTAATTTTTTTGTGACCTATCCACGCTCGTCACAAATGCTATCGAGTCGTCACAGAATGTGCTAATGTGTGACGATGATTGTGCTACCGTCACGGATCTTTGGAAATGCATGACGCCAGACGAAGAACGTCACACATTATGAAATTTCGTGACGTTGCGGACCACCGTCATGAGGATTTTCGTCACAGTATATCAGATCTCTTGTAGTGGGAGACCGCCTAGTCTTGGTCCCTAGTAGTCGCATGAAGATAGCGAATCCGGGTAATCGCCTCCTCCACCGCCGCGGGATCCTGGCTCCTAGCCACTAGCATCCACACCTGTTATTCGTTTTTTCCTAAATCCTGCAAATCAAAGCTGCCCACCCAAATATTTCTCCCACTTTGCAAGGTTACTAGTAGAAAGTAATCACAAAACCCCAACCGTCAGAGTTTTATTGTGAATATGAAGACGAATTCGGCAATCGGATTCATTTTTTTTATCACGTTCACGTAACGCACATGTCATACGATTATTATGTTGGCTGTCATAATTTGACCCTCGATGGTAAAAAGTAAAAACACGGCATTGTTTTTTTAACAAACGAAGGAAGTATATTCGCGGTTCACAGGCCGCGAAGGAGCGCAGAAGCATAGAAATGCCGGAGAGGAGAGAATCCGAGGCCGGCCGGATGCCCGATCGACAGCGTTCGTGCGGCACGCCGGCGACCGTCAGAGGGGGACGGGTCGACGGGGCGACGACGACATGTACAGCGACCTCGATCGCGCTCGCGCTCAGGCGCCAACTTTCCACGTACGTCCGCCTAGCTAAGCCAAGCTAGCTACTAGCCACGCGACAGCTGCATCAGGTCGCCCGCTACCCTCCATCCATCCGAAATCTATCCACATCGATCCATCGTGGGATGCCAATTATGCTTGAGAGATCTTCGATCGTCTGAAACTTGGTGAAAATCCAGTCGAGAGTCAAGCCCCGTTCTCAATGTCAATCGATCCCAATAGGGAGAAAAATCAAAAGGCAAATCAATTGTGCATGAATGCATGAGCTAGCTAAGCTTTTAGAAGAAGATGCGTACGATGGATATGGATCGATGCCACAAAGTGATCCGTCCATCAATCGCTTCCGTTCTGCCGCCCGTACATGCTCTGCTCGAGTCAAGCAGTGCTGATAACCAAGCTAGCTAGCTACTAATACCAGCAAGAGCAAGATTCGACCCGGCGACCGTGACCTCGTTCGTCGTTTCTACCACCGGCCTGGGGTCCATGGACGAAGGGAGGTTTTGGTTGCTATTCAGGCAGGTGCGGCGTGCCCGTTTAAAGGCCAGGCTCTACTGTCGCAGTGACATGCTCACATGCATACATGGCATACGTCCTACGTTGCTGCGCGTGTTTGTTTGTTTGTAGGGCCTTGTTGGCCTCCACCCGACTTGTAATTCCGGATAGCTACCTCGTCGTCCTTGATTCGGCTGCCATACTGTGGCATTGGAAGAAGATCAAGTGCAGCCCCGAGCAGGCTACTACTGCTTGCGGTATGTGGTATTGTGGCAAGCAAGGGAATGCACCCCATTTCTACCGGCCGGATCCGGCTGCCATACTATTGGTATTGGAGGAAGATCGAGTTCAGCCCCAAGGCTACTACTGCTTTCAGTATGTGGTATTGTGGATGTCAATTTTTTTTTGTTATCCTTCGAGATGATCAATTGTTATGTGTGTGGTTGGGTGCGGCTTCCTCCCCATTGTATCCTTCTGTTGGTGATTTTATGAAAAAGAAAAAGTTTAGGTGAGGGCCTTTGGCCCTTCCCGGTGACAACTAAAAAAATATGTATCATTAGGGCTTCTTTGATTCATAAGATTCGTATAGAAATTGTGTAGGATTTAGATTATATGGAAATTTTTCCTACACTAGTTGTTTGATTCATAGGAACATATCCTATAGGAAATAATCCTATATGAATTTTGTAGTGCAAATTCTATAGGCATAAAACATTAGGTCATACCTCATGGAAAATTTTCTTTGGCACAATCAAACACAACTAATCTTCCTATAGGATTCAACTAGCCATGACATCTTAATTAATCCTATGTTTTTTCTATTCCTATGATTTTCCTATCTTATGAATCGTAGGAGCCCTTAATGAAAACTAACAAACATGAATTTTGATTTTTTTTTTTTGCAAAATAGCACTAAGCTCACTCCTTGCGATTATTGTGAATCGAATAAGGGAAAATATGCATGGACTTCTGTGGTTTAGGGAAGTAAGGATACCAAAATTAATTGAATTCTGAGACCCATATGAGTAACATTTCTCTCATAAATATCTTAGTAATGAGAATCACAAGCTGCGAAGTAATACTCCATATTGTCAGAAAATGGTTTCGATGGAGGGAAATTGTAAAATCAGATTGCAGATACCTGAACTTAGTACCATTTATACATGCCACGCAAAGAAGTGCTAACTCTCCATATACAAGTCCGAGTCTACTGTCTATCGGAACTCTAGAATTTCATGCATCACTCGCCATGTAGAATGGACAATGGTCGATGGGATGGGGACATACATGTAGATAAGTAAATGGATGGGCCAGAAGCTGACTAGCTGAGATGTTGGAAGTTCCCCGAAAAGGATATTTGAAGGGAGGCAGTAATATGGGTTGGATAATTCAAGATTCAAGTGGTGGTTTCCCCATGTCCTGGCCTCACAACATTTTCCCATGTTTTTTTCGTGTGGGTAGAGTGGTCCTCGTGGGATTCGTTAACTTTTACGAGGGAACTGGCAGGATCATCTGCAGGAAGTAGCTTTTGATAAACTGGACCATTCGAGCCTATGTGGTGTCCACGGTGTAGCGTTGGCCATGCCCTTAGGGCATGTAAAATGGGGGCAGCACCTACCTACTGCCCCAGGTTTCCACGTAAGCAAAGAAAAAATGGGAGGTAGAAATCAGCCACAACATTCCAAGATATCACATGCAATGGTCCTTAGAACCTAACTCAAACCACTTTTTCTCCACCTCTTTTCTACTTCAGTGGCTCATCCTCTCTCTTCTTTCTCCTCACTCTCTCACACTTTTCCAACTTTTAGCATTGAGGAGGTGAGATCTCCTGCAAGAGACCACTTTAATCTGCATGTGTTAGGTAGAGATGATTAGGACTATCCGAACCTACATGGCAGCTAGAGCAGCTGTCCACGGTGGAGCATTGGCCATGCCCTTAAGACGCCTCAAAGGTAAGAAATGTAGAAAAATAAGAAAATGTATAAGAGTGAAGTAATAATCATGTGAGTGCTTGGGGCCAGATTAGTATATATAGTATGAGCAGGGACGGAGCTGCCTTATGGGCGTTGGGGCTGACCCCAGTGAAAGCTAGGAATTCCTTCATTAATTAGCACTAATGGATATTTAACTATAGAGAATGACCCGGTGAAATGGAAGTGATTTACAGCTGACCCCAGTGAACAATATTTCTAGCTTCGTCCCTGAGTATGAGGCCAGATTACATAGCTCAATGTATCATTGTCAGAGTAGGTGCCTTGGCATCAAGTTCAATTGGTCGACAGTGCAGAACCCGTAGGAAAGTTATTGTGTGATGTGCGTTTAGATTCATGCGCCAGGGCAACGCTGACTCCATCTTTCCGTTGGTTCTTGATTTTTCAATTGTTCTATGTGGTAACGCTGACTCCATATTTCCGTTGATTCTTGATTTTCCACGCCATTACTACATAAGTTTGTTAGGAATCCAGCGAGAAAAATACACACCCCTGAGTCATGTATGTTCCTCTAAAGGCGACGTGGGTCGGCTATCGAATACAGCTCGTCAAATCCCATATGTTGGAAATATAACAAGCCAAGACCCGAAAGCACATCTATTGCCGAGACGGAGGAAAAATACCCAAATTCATGTTCACTAGGAATCTAGGTTTCTTGTTTGTGCATCCATAGTTTCTACATGGAAATGCAGAAATCGTAGAAATAAACCAGAGATTATGCATCAAGAAAACTGGGGCCACTTTCAAAGAACTCATTGGGCCGTTTGGGCTCAAAGCCACTGCCCGTATTTAGCCCACTTAGCCGAGACAGGCAAAACCCTCTCTCCTCGCGTTCCCCCAAACCCAAACTCCCAATGGCAGCCTCGGCGATGGAGCACGACGGCGGCGGCGGCGGCGGCGCAGAGGTGGTCACCCCGGGCGAGCTCCTCGGGGCCTCCTCCTCCCTCGCGGCCGGGCGCGGCGCCTACGCCGACGGCCACTCCGTGCGCGCGTCGGTCACCGGCCGCCGCCGAATCCTGCCCCCCACTCCCGGCTCCTCCGACCAGGTAGGGTTTCTGGGGTTGCTCCTCCCGTTCCTCGCCCTGCTGCTTCTGATGGTGTACTGTATGCGGTTGGTTTGATTTGGTAGCAGAGGTCCACGGTGGAGGTTGTCGGGCACAAGGCGCACGGAGCCGTCCCGCAGCCTGGAAGCGTCGTCATTGCCCGTGTAAGATCTCTTTCTCTCGGAGAACCCTTGATTGGAGCTGCTTTTCATTCACCGAATTCTGTTAGTGCCCGCGTACCCATCAAATGACATCGTGGATTTAGTCGATGTTGTTGCTGTCTGAAATCATGCTTCGTGTTAGTATGGCTGCTGCGCTCACTGCATATGTGGTTTGCAGTCAACTTATTTTTTGTCAACTCTTGGAACACTAGAACTCAACCGCATTCCTGGTGTGAGTGAATAGACGTCCACATAGAAACACACACTTTTCCTTGTTTAGGTTGGCACTTGGTTGGTGATGCATGTGCTTGGATCACATTAGGCTTAAGAATCTCACCTTGTAGTGTTTATAATTATTATAGGGCTCGTTGACCAGTAAAGTCTTATTGACCTGAAATTCTGGTAGTGTTTTGTGAATGCCCATCCCATTGTTCAATTGTTGAGCCTAAGGGATAAAAAAATTCAGATAGCTGCTTGCTCTCGAACAAACATCTGGTACTATTTATGATGTTTCTGCTTGTATCATCTCCTTATTGACACCCGGAGATGACTTTGCCAAATGGGGTGTGTGGCTGAAAGCTGTTACTGTTGCAGGTGACAAAGGTTATGGCTAGGATGGCTTCTGCAGATATTATGTGTGTTGACTCAAAGGCTGTCAAGGAAAAGTTCACTGGCATGATAAGGTATCAGCCATATTTCATAATTTTTCGTTGCTGTTATGCTGCCATTTGGCTGCCATTGTCAACCTGTGTTTAGAGTCAGATGCTTTTATTACATCACTTTCGTTGTGAATCGAGTATTACAGGAAAATTGCTAATGCCATGCTTTTCTGTTTGTAGGCAGCAAGATGTTCGTGCAACTGAGATTGATAAGGTGGATATGTACCAGTCATATCGACCCGGTGACATTGTCAGAGCTCTGGTTGTATCCTTCAAGGGAATATCATGTCCCTATTTGATTTCTCCAGCTCACATGCAGCTGCATGTTTCAAGTTACTTTATTTCCAGACATTGTTCATTTTATTACTTAGCAATGAATTTCTATTTTTCTAGTCTTGCCAGAATACTATATATATTTTACCAGATTGCAAACCTTAAATCACGCTGAAGCTCTCTCTTGGTGATGCAAGGGCCTACTACCTTTCAACTGCCAAGAATGAACTTGGAGTTGTTTCTGCCCAAAGTATAGCTGGTAAGCTTTATCTTGCTACTCAAATTACTCAGCATTAATTCAATGATGCAAGGATGCATCGTGCTATAAAGTGTGGAAATAGTTACGATTGCTATGCATAATGTGATCAAGCAGACTTTTACATTTGTACTAATGCTGCTACCCTTGTTTTGCTCTAGGTGGTACTCTGGTACCAACAAGTTGGACTGAGATGCAGTGTGAGTTGACTGGCCAAATTGAGCAAAGAAAAGTTGCAAAAGTGGAATAGATCCTGTTACTTTGCCCTGATAGGAAGGTAAACTGGTTGGTTACAGAATTGTTTCTCATTTGGCCAAAGCCTCAGACTTCTCCTGTTATGTACTCCCTCTGTTCCCTGATATAAGATGTTTTGCCAAGCTAATTTAGCTTGCCAAAACGTCTTATATGAGGGAACAGAGGAAGTACTTAATTATATACCATTATGGTCTTAGAGGAAGCTACTACCCTGTAATGTCTTGAAATCCTGTCGTGTATACTGTTAGCCTAGTCCCTAGTACAGAGTATATAACTTATGGTGTAATGTGCACTCTGTTATGCACACTGATAAAGCCATTGATTACTGTCCTACCTCACTATTGATCAGCTGTCCAAAGTTCTCAATGTTTAGTGATCCAGTACATGTTTGATGAAGCCATTGATTACTGTCCTACCTCAGTATTGATCAACTGTTACATGTTTGATTGGTTCCCTCCTCTATGCACTGTATCATGCTTCCAAATGTTCATCACATGCATACCTCCATTTGTTTCCCCTGCCTGTAAAGTAACTATAAGTTTGTCGGTATTCTCACAAAATTGTCCTTATTCTTTCTTCGCAGGTTATGATGGTGTACGATATGTCTGATCAACGACACTGGGTCCTTGGGATGTGATCATTGCTGCTAGATTTAGCTCATTAAACTTACTATTGTGGCCAAATCTCGTGTAGGCTTTTGAATCTAAACTTTCATGTGTATCGTGTAACACAGTTATGTTTCTGGAATGTAATTTAGGTCTTGATACAAGACTGACGTTCCAGTGTGCTGAGGCTTGGAAAAAGTTAATTTTTTTTTGTTTGCATAAGAAACGTTAAATTCTCTCCCTTTTTAAATAGTCTAAGGCAATAGATTGAATTTGGAAAATATCTCATTGGATTTTTCTTGCAAACGCTACAGGTACTGGTATATACGATTTTACAAATAAGTGAAACGGAATTGACTTTGTACAGTTGTTAACAGTTTTCTCCTTAGAGACAAACCATTAGTTTACAACAAAAAGAATTGGGTCAGCAACGCACCCCACATTAGAGAAACTCCTATATGAACAAAAACGCACCCAACTACCAGAAGCCCAAAATGTGGAGAGCAAAGCTGCTCATTTCAATGTGATCAGGTATGATCTCGCGAACAGCCGTGCAGCGCGTTAAGGTTGCAAGGAGAAGCAGGGTCCCATCTTCGTCAGTTGGGAACGACACACAGCCGCTCATTGCAATATGATCAGGTCATGATCTCGCGAACAGCCGTGCGGCGTTAAGGTTGCAAGGAGAAGTAGTGTCCTTGAGGCAGCTGCAGAAGCCATCTTCGTCGGTTGGGAACGACGCAGGCAATGGGCGGTCAGGAATCACACCAACCTTGTACCAACAAACAAGAGCTTCAGGTTGAGGACATCAGTCTCTGATATGTACTGTGACAGTTCAATGCAATTGCATACCTTATCAATGTCCGTATGAGCAGGGGTTTCATAGCGTGCCACTGTCACGGCTAACCCTGAGCCATCAGAAAGCGCAAACACTGACTGGATCTTTCTGGAAGTTTGCAGGTAAGTGGTGTGAGAAACTAAGCACGCAAAATCAGAACTAACAACATGATGGGATGCCACTGAGTACCCTTTTCCATATGTTGGTTCCCCATAGACGACTGCCCTCTTGTTGTCTTTCAGTGCTCCAGCAAGGATTTCGCTTGCGCTTGCGGTTCCTTTGTTTACCTGGTAACGAGCTGAGACTTGAGAGAAGTGGCTACTTGTGATGTACAGCGTTATATTCATTATTGATCAGAAAATACATAATGCCAATATGAGAAAGAAGAGACTGATATCAGATGGATCAATTTCTCATTGTGTTCTTGTAAGCAAAGATAGTTCATACCAGGACAACTAGAGGTTCTGATGCAGCAATCGTGGTAGCTCCATCTGCTTCATAAATGTCACGGACACCACGGCTATCACATATATATACAATGACACCCTTGTCCATCCTAACAAAGCAAGAGTAATGCGAAACTTCACTCAAATTAACAGACAATTTAGTATGAATAAACAGAATTAAGTAAGAAAGTAGTTTGAAATTCAGAATTGCTACATACTGTGAGAACATAAAGAACGACAAACAAAGTCCCAGTTTTCATGAGTCCGACAGGCATAACTCACTCAAGGTGTACAACTAGAATCCACCAAAGAAATGTACCATACTTCATCAATCAGTAGTTTAGTTTTCATATTCCAGTTTATAATACAATTAAAAAACTACTCTAGTAGATCACCAAGAGACATAGACAAAAACCCACGTATTGAAATATGGTGAAACTGCTTACCAAATCTTCGCTATTTCAATCCCTTCAGGAAAAAGACCACCGCTGGATCAAACACAAAATGTGAATTTTTCAATAGAATTAGGTGAAAAGGCACTCCAAATTCAGCAGGTAAGAACCTGTTATTCCGCAGATCCAACACAAAGGCCTTTACATTGTTGTCCCTTAATTTCTTAATAGCTTCCTTAACAGATCCTGGAATAGGACAAAATAAGTGGTATGGTCAGCAAAGCTTGACATCTGAAAAACGATACAATGATTGAGACAGAAATTATAATATTCAGCCAGAACCAGCTCAAACCTGCAGCATTTTGGTTAAACGTTGTTAGTTTGATGTAACCGATCTTTGAACTGTCCTCTGAACCTGGAATCTCACACATCCTTGACCTTACTGGGTTTAAAGTATATCTTTCTCTTCTGGCATATATCAAAAAAGATAAGTGAGTAATAAACACTCTTTAGCCTTAAGTAAGCAAATTGAATCTTTTCTCTGAAGGAACTACAAAAGGATGGTGGACATGAATTTACTTCAAAACAACATGTCTAGTATCAGCTCCACTGCGAATAGTCAAATTTATCGAGCTTCCTTCAGGACCCCTAGCAAGAAATCAAAGCAAGATTATCAGCCTTAACATATTAGAACACAACACTGAAGTAGAGACTGGAGTGGAAAATGTCAAAAAAAAAAACCCAGCAAAGATATGCAACTCTGAACCACAATAGAGGAATATCATTTCACTAATACTGTTATTTATGATAGCCAGGTCTTACTGTAAGCGATCTGCTGCGTCATATATGTCCATGTCTTGCGCGCTTCTGTCGTCAATCGCCAAAATAACGTCTCCAGAGACGATGCCAGCCTTTTCGGCAGGACCCCCTGGGGCTGCTGACATCACAGAGAGTCCTGCAGGTGATCCATTGAGCGCAAGTGGGTAGCCAATGGATAAACCTACACCCGTGAGGGCACCTTGCGTGCCAGACTTACTTCAGAGAAGGTAATGGCATGCATCAGAATGCAGTTTATAATATGCCAAGTGAGCAGTAACCGAAGTTTGTGCGAGCACCATACCCGCAAACTCTTGAACTTCTCGGGTTCCAAGAAACGAGTGAACGGATCGTCCAAGGTTGAGAGCATTTTCTTTATTGCTGCATCTGAAATACAACACGTGGAAAGCAAATTCAGTATCATAGTGCAAAAAAATATAAAAAGAACAAGTGGTTTGTTTATTATGGTTCTAACTTAATTTCAGCATCAACCAAAGGAGCTGTCATACAGTAACTGTATTTTATCCAATTATCGTGTGGTTCTACTTTTTAGAATATAATAAAGACACAAATGACTTGCAGAAGTTATTTTGCTAAGATTAGTTTTTTTTTCAAACGATCCCTACGGATCGAATTTCATTACCCAAGGTTAACGAAACACAGGAGTAACATGCCGACGACAGCCAGTTCAAAGGAAAAAGCAGAAAAGGACTAAGCTATTACATTGGCGCCTACTACTAGCGAAACAAACATAGGAGTTCTTAGTTTTTAACGGCCGAAGCCCACAGCAAAAGCACAAAGTGTCAAAGCCTGTCGAACAGCAAATGGAGAAATTTCGCTAAGATTAGTGATAGCAAGCAGAATTGTACATCAGCACAAACAATTGGAGATTCTAATAAATAGGAGAAATGATTAGGGTGCAAGGTTGAAAGCATTTTTTGAGCAGCAAGAAAATCTGATCACATAGTGCAAGAACCATAAAAAACACGGAATTTCCCTTTTTTTATACCAAACTGTGGTCTACTTAACTTGTGTACTATGGTTCTAAACTGACTTCAGATCAACCAAAGGTGGTACCGTGTAATAACTGTATTTGATCTGATTATCGAATGTGGTTTTCTAGAATATAAAGTGACAACTGACAAGTGATGCCTTGCAGAAGTTATTTTGTAGGGAGATAGGCTGAAGTATTGGTAGCGATCATAATTGTATACAGGAGTAATTCAAAAGTCTAAAGTGCAAGGGATCAATTAGAATCATACATGTCTCCTCCCGGGAATTCATCGGCTCTTCACGGAGAGCGCGCTCACGGTACCTAAACCAGCTCTGCCCATTGAAGGACTTGTCATAGTAGGCACGGTCGACCGCCCGCCACGCCTCGAGGAAAATCAAGTTCTCCTCCGTGAGCGCAGACGCTTGAACCATGCAATCCATTTAACAGAAAATTCAGAACAGAGCGTGACGGAGAAAAAAATCAAAAATCTGAACCGAAATTTTGTTTCCAAGCTGTTGATTGATTGATTGAACTTTATCGAAAAAAGCTGTTGACTGGTTACATGGAGGCGGGGCTCTGTAGTAGGCGGGCGCGGAGAGGGACATGGCGAGTACCACCCCGACGATCGCGCGGCGGCCGAGCCCTGCGGGGGAGGCGTCCACCTCCGCCGGGCTCGCTCGCGCCACCGTGCGTAGCCGGACCCGGTCGATCTGTCTGAACCGGAGCTCGAATTCGCCCCCCGCCCGACCATGCAGTTGTCGCAGAAGCACGAGGGAGGAAACATGCGGAGGGAAGGCCGGGCTTGACGGGGCCGCCGGGGGGCGGCGCATCGGGAGCAGCATGGAGCAGCGGCGGCCGTGTGGCGGGAGGAGGAGCGCGCGGGAGCGAGAAGAGGTGAGCAGAGCGAGTGTGTGGCGGAGGAGACAAGGTAGGCTCTAATTTGAGCTGTTTTTTTTTTGAGGGGATGAGCTGGTTCTTTTCTGTGGCCCAAAATGTTTGTAAAATAAGTGGGCCTTGGATAAGGTTGAGCCTTTCTGTCTATAAGCCCATGTATATAAAGCCCTATTTGCATTGTAGAAATCCCTTGGTTTTTTTTCATGGGTTGTCCTTGGTGCTACACAAAGTCCTATTAAACATCGACTCAAATCTTGTGATTCTAGCAAAATAATGTTGGAGGCAAATTGGGGAACCTAGGTCATTACGTGCTAGGGTGTCAAGGGCCGAGTATTTGTCAACTAGAAGGGGAGTTCTCATACTCGACAAAAGTATCTGGCTGGCATCCAAACCTTCCGAAGAGGGCACATATGGAGAGTGGGAGACGGTTCACAGAAATATGTATGGGACGACCCATGGACTTCTAGCAGCCCACCTAAACAGGAGAAGTGCGACGAGAAAGAGAAATATGGCACACACACACACACCAAAATTTATGAACTTACGGGTGTGAAGAATGAGTGTTGGGATGAAGAGCTTCTTAGGGGAATATTTTTTGCCCGGTTGATGCTCAACGTATACTGAACGTCCCCATGGCAAGAGGTATGATGGAAGATTTTATTGCATGGCATATCACGAAGGCTAGAATTTTCTTGGCGCGTCCGTGTTACTATGCGCATTGGGACCATCAACATGGCAATAAACTTCGACAAACAAGTGCGGTTGGTACCTCGTCAACTCTACCATTGTGGAAAAGAATCTAGATCTTGATGTACTTGCGAAGATAAAAATCCACTGTTCGGTGGGTGCGACGTGAAGCTTCATTATCTGGTGACATTATGGGACATGTCCGTTTTCAATTTTCATGGCGGAGACAATGGCTGGGAGTGTCACAGCGACTACAGTCTGAGGCCTAGTAATGGCGGACCGAGTCTTCGAGCGATGATGACTTCGCTTGGTGATTTCCGTCTTGTGGCAATGGTAGCAGCAAGTGGGGGCGATAACACTGGAGGATTACAAAGTCTTATCTTTTAGGGTGAAAACCTAAGGTGTGATCTTAATTGGTTGTGCCTGGCAATGGCCTTGTCGAAGACATTGTTTTGAGATTGCAAACTTTCTCCAGTGTGACAACCTCAGATCTATGATCAGGCGACGATGGAGGTTGTGCACTTTTTACTTCATGGAGACGTCACTTTTGGTGAATTTAGACTGCATGTGTTGTCTTGGCGGTGGTTTGTCTTTGCAAAATGGTCCGCTCACGGGCAAAAACATAAAACAAAGTAAACAAAAATAAAAGGTCCATGGACTCAAGCAAAATGGTCCGCTCACGGGCAAAAACATCTTATCGTACATGTGAATTAACAGAAAAGCAATCAAAGCATGTGATCTAAATTAGCTTGCCAAAACGTCTTATCCAAAAAGGAGGGAATATAATAGAGGTCTTCTCTTTCGCGGGGTCCTAGAATATAATTTATAGACATGCAAATAATAGAATTTATATTATATCCATAAAGTATTAGTTGGAATCGTCCTTTCCTGGTAGCTTGGTTTTATCCATGAGCTAATGATTAAGGTGGATATACAAAACGTATTTTGCCATAGTAACACATATTTGAATACTCCTGACAAATGTACCCGAGGAGCTAGATGAAGTGTCCAAAACACTCAACAACTTATATGTCGGAGTGTTGTAGTCGGTATATGACGCTCGGCGCACGTTCCATCGGCACCTAAGCAGATATGCCACATGATACCTAGGCCCCGAAAATCGAAAGGACACGCCATATATACGTGTGCATGATTGATCTGCAACTACTACCATGTGGGCCCTCCGATTGTTCTTAACGGGTGTGGCTTTTTTTTTTTTGAACAAGAACGGGTGTGGCTAGAGTGTATGCATGATCGGTGCTCCCTCCGTGGATCTTGTATTTCAGAATTTCTCCTGACTCATTGATACCTATATAAGTTTTTCCTCCGTTACATATTAGCTACTGCATATAGATGTATATATACACAAAAATTATGTTTAGATATGTCTAAATCAGCAACAACTAATATGAAACAGAGAGCAAGTAAACTTTCTAGGAAAATGGCTGAGGCCACGCTTCTTTTTTGCGAATTCTTAGAGCTTTATAGATTTGATAGGGGTATAGTCACTCCGAATAGTATCAGCAAGAAAACCTAGGTTATATTAATCCATAAGTTAACAACTATGTTTGCTTCACGCCCAACAAAAATAATGCTAAAGCTAGAAAAAACTCTACCAATCTTCCTAACCTCCTGAAAAATAGCCGTAATTTCTCCTAACAAATTGCCGTAATTTCCAAGCGATTATGATGACCTCCATTACAAAGGTTCATAGCCAGTTGAAAATCGCTCTGTATAATCACTTGGTTGTAGCCTCTCTCCACCGCAAGTATAGCTCCCTCCCAGATGGCCGACGCTTCCGTGGTCACGGCATTCGCTGGGAAGCCACGTTTTTCAATCAGATGTAAATAGACTCTATGTTCAATCAAACGTACTTCTTAGGTTACTAAAAAAAATGTTTAACTTTTTCTTCTACATACGGATATATCTATAACTAAAAAGTGATATATACCTCCGTATCTAGATAAAGTTGTGCAGTTTCTTTAGAGACGAATGATGTGTATATAACATGTCATAAAAAAGAGTATAAACATGCCAAGTAGCTATACATCCATTTCATGTACTCCTTTCGTTCCAAAATAATTTGCTCAACTTTAGAGAGAGTTGAGCAACACAAAATTGAGCAATTTATTTTGAAACAGATAGAAGTAGTACTACAAGTAGTGAACAAATAGCCACTAAATGATACTCTTAATTGAGAACAGATAGTTAACCGACTGAGAGTACTGGACTTAACGGCTTGCTCGATGATTTCAAAGGAGATGGATGTCCATACACAACTTAATTATAATTACAGAAAGATGTATTTAGTACTACAAACTGGACCACACATGACACTATCCAAAAGCTTAACTAAGCAGAAGATAATGTCACGCATGGTTATTATTTCCTTGCTGAATTACACACACTTTTGAGTTTTGACGGAAAGCTTGTATTTTTCCAGTCCAAAGTCAAAGCTTGGACAGTGCAGCCATGGTAGTGGGACGGAACGGGTCGGGCCTCTTCTTGTCCGCAGCCCTCGGCCTGAGCCCACGGGCCATCCCGCGCAGCGCGAGCTTCTGCACCTTCCCCGTGGCGTTCTTGGGCAGCTCCTCGACGAACACCACCTTCCTCGGCACCATGAAGTGCGCCATCTTGCTCCGGCAGAAGGCCACCAGCTCCTCCTCACTGACCTCGCCGGCGCCGGAGTCGAACTCCTTCTTGAGCGCCACGAACGCGCACGGCGTCTCGCCCCAGTGCGGGTGCGGCATGGCGACCACCGCCGCCTCCTGCACCGCCGGGTGGCCGTACAGCGCTGACTCCACGTCCAAGCTGCTGATGTTCTCGCCGCCGGAGATGATCACGTCCTTGGAGCGGTCCTTGATCTCCACGTACCCGTCCGGGTGCACCACGCCCACGTCGCCGGTCAGGAACCAGCCGCCCTTGAACGCCTGCTCGTTCGCCTTCGGGTTATTGAGGTACCCCTTCATGACACTGCTCCCGCGCAGCACGATCTCGCCGAGTGTGACGCCGTCGCGGGGCACGCTCGCCATAGTCTTGAGGTCCTTCACGTCGGCGCCGGCGAGGGAGAGCGCGCTCACGCCCTGCCGCGCCTTGAGCGCCGCGCGATCCGGCGCCGGCAGCACGTCCCACCGCTCCCGCCACTCGCACACCATAGCCGGTCCCGTGGCCTCCGTCATGCCGTAGGCATGCGTGACGTGGAACCCCAGCCGCTCCACGCGCTCGAGCAGCGCGGCGGGCGGCGGCGCGCCACCGGTGAGCACCTCCACAGCGCGGCTCAGCGGCTCGCGGTGGGCGTCCAGGAGGACGTTAAAGAGCACGGGCGCGGCGCACATGTGTGTGACGCCGTGGTCGGCGATGGCGGAGTACATGGCGTCGGCCGTGGGCGCGCGGACGCAGACGTTGGCGCCGCCGCGAGCCGCCACGCCCCACGTGAATGTCCAGCCGTTGCAGTGGAACATGGGGAGCGACCAGAGGTAGACCGGCTCGTGTCCCACCCCCCACTGGAGGAGCAGCCCCACGGTGCTCAGGTAGGTCCCGCGGTGGCTGTACACGACGCCCTTGGGCGCCGACGTCGTGCCGGAGGTGTAGTTGAGCGCGACGGCGTCCCACTCGTCCAGCACGTCGCGCGGCGGGTGCCTTGCGGGGTCACCGCGCGCCACTAGCTTCTCGTACTCCAGCTCCCCCACCCGCACCCCCGTCGGCGCCTCGATGTCGTCGATCACCACCAGCAGCGGCAGGGACGCCGCCGTGATGCTCTTGAGGGCCTCCTTGGCCACGCGCGTGTACTGGTAGTCGACGAAGAGGAGCTTAGGGGCGGCGTGCTTCAGGATGGCGGCGACGCCGGCGGCGTCGAGGCGGGTGTTGATGGCGTTGATGACCGCGCCAGCCATGGGCACCGCGAAGTGCATCTCGTAGAGCGCCGGCGAGTTGGGCGCGAGCACGGAGACGACGTCGTTCCGGCTGACGGAGAGCGCCTGGAGCGCGGCAGAGAGGCGGAGGCAGCGGCCGTGCGTCTGGCGCCAGGTGAAGACGGTGCGGCCGCAGACGAGCGAGGTGCGGTCGGCGTAGACGGCGGCGGCGCGCGGCAGGAAGGTGATGGGGCTGAGGGGCACGTAGTTGGCGTCGCGCTTCGGAAGGCTGTCCATGGCCGTTAATTCGACTATTGTACGTGTTGCTGTGCGATGGAGGGGCTGCTTATTTATACTCGGCGAATCACTCAAAGAGGATCTCCGCTAGCACGTCTTATAGCGATCTCAATAGCTATTTGGACGTTTGGTGCGAATTTTGGGCCATACCGACACGTCTAATAGGTAGCTGGTCAGTTTTGGAGACCAATACAATCGCCGACAATCCTGTGCCGGTTCCTTCATGTGGGGGCGTCCTGGCAGCAAGAGTAGCCGCATGTCGCGATAAAATGCCCGCGTGGAGAAGGTCGGTCGTCGTCTTCAATAGGCACGACGGTTCCCGAGGCGATGATGCAACGGTGAAGGAACGGGACGCTATCCGCCAGTTCCACGCAGCGACGACATAGCGCACCTCCGCCCGCTATAAACCGTCCGTCACTCCCCGTGTCCGCCCATTCCACTGCTCCCCTCCTCCATCAAACCCTAGCCGCTGGTGCCATCTCCTCTCCACCGCCATGGCGCACAATCACGAGGCCAGCGGTTGCAGCAGTAACATCGGTGAAGAAAGGTCGCACAGCCTCAACCTCGACGAGACGGAGGTGTTTTACCGAGCCCACCTACTTGTGCCGCAGAAGTACTGCCTCCCGCACAGGTGGCATTTGTCGAATGTCCACGTCCTAGCACACTACGCATACCGTTTCATCCAACGTCTCCCCCGAACAGTACCACACGGGAAAAGGATACTCTCATGTCCTTCTCCAATGGCGCCGCCACAAGAGCCGTTGTGCGCTCGGCCACCGGTACCTGTCCCGGGGTGCCCACCCCGCCTGCCACCCTCGGGGCAGGCCCTGTCACCAGCCCCACACGATCGAACAGACACATCCACTCGTCTTTCTCTCTTTCTCTTTGTATTTTTTAATGGCTTTTGGCGGACACAAGTAAAAGGTAAGGTTGGTAGAGATTAAAGATAAAAGAGAGGGAGCAGATTATCGTCCTAAAATGAAGACCGGCAAGGAAAATGAGATGAATTCTTGATTAATTAATAAATTGAGGCAAGTCTTTTGTCTCTCTTTTGCAAAAAAAAGAAGGTCCATACGTCATTTGGCTTCCTTCAGGTGGTGGTGGGTCAGAGAAATAGACTAGTTCAATTGTCCCACTAAAGACATAAATTTTTTGTATCTAAATCTAATCAACCCGGACAAGTGTAGCACTTGAAATATTGAGATTTCCGTGGCTTAGCTAGCGAAGGAACGCGTTTCCAACTGTTCGCCGGCCTGTGCCAAACGTACGTTCGTGTAAGCTGCCAAATGTTGGTACGTATACCTCTGTTCTAAAATATAAGCTCTTCAGATTTTTTTTAAAAAAGCTTTTATTTGGGAACATAGACAGTAACATTCAAGATAAATGCACGTAGCGGGCGCCTCATCCAGGCTACATTGATACTCCAGAAAACAATGTCGCTGAACTTATCTAGATAAATTTCTGACATTCTTTTTCGGATGAATTGTGCTGGAGGAACTATCGAAATGAAAATTTGGTGTGATTATCGACCAAACATGCATCATTACTGAAAACAACATCTTTGCTACGTACATTCCGCTTTGCCGACTGCAACTCACTAGTAGAAAAAGGGGATTTAGTCCCGGTTCGAACCGGGACTAATGCGACCCATTAGTCTCGGTACCTATTTAAACCGAGTTTAAAGCTTTCAGGGATTTTAGATGAAAGCCCTATTTTTTACTAGTAACTTCACGGGTACACAGCCCCTTTCGGCTTTGCCGAGTGTTTCCAGGGTGTTGCACTCGGTGAAAGGAAGAGCAACGTGGCAGCTCCTGGACGCACCTGACTCTCCCGTGAGCAACCAGGAAACACTTGGCGAAGAACATGCACCATTAGCTCTAGAAGGAAACGGAGTTCTCTTTTCTTTGCCGAGTACCTGCATGAAACACACGGCTAAGTGCCCGAGTACGCATGAAATGGCACACAACGAAGATTTTGTGCCGAGGGATTATTTTGCTGCGTTGGCTTTGACGATTGTTATACACGGTGAAGTCTTCGCCGAGTATTTTTCGCAGTTCGCCATGTATTTTTGGTACTATACTGCTTCGTGTAGTGCATGAAGGATGAAAAAAGGAGGATGCAGTATTGTACTATTATATGACTTTGGGCATCTCGCATGTGTTGCTTCCCGATCGCGAGCATGCATGTGTTTGGTATGACAAATTGCAAGCACATTGGTACAACGTGCCGATAATATATATGCCCTTATATAGCAGACTAAAATAAATGGCTTATATTGTGAAATAAAGGTATAGTAAAAAAGAACTCGTCTGACCAGAATATTGTCTGCATGCATGTTCGTTGCTGCAGATCTGATGCATCTTTTAAACATGGCACGAGTGTTCAAGTAATGCAAATCCACCGGTCATGCAGGCAGGGCCCGAAGCCAGCACATAAGAATTGGGTTCGGCTGAACCCAATAAAATTACGTTAAACCCTTTGTATTTGCCATTAACTTGCTCCAAAATTCTAGTTTGAACCCATTTATAATACTACCTCCGACCATAAATGAATTTTTATGTTGAAGATTTGTCTAAATTTGAATTTATTTGTATACTAAAGAGTTTAACTAGATACATCTAAATTTATACAAACTTTCGACATCTTTTTTATGGACAAAGATAGTACTATGCAGTGTGGTGAACCAACAGTGTGAGATTTTCAAGCTTCGCCAGGGCGCGAACCCGTTCGGTGTTCATGCAATCCACCCGATTCCACTTTCTCACAGAGGCTTCAAGCTATAGAACAGTGGCGGTCGCCGGCCGTACGTACGTTGCTCGCCGCCCACCCTTCCGCCGCCGGCGTTGGCCAAACAATCAATGATGACTTGATGAGTGAGCCAACAAGAGATGGCCGGACAATTTGTCTCACTAAACCCGATCGATGCCTCACTACTCAGTGTAAAATAGGGGTTTTACACTTAGTAGATGCACCTAAGCTAGCTAGGAGGACAGTTGTTTTCCTTTCCTAGCTGAGACGGGAGCCCTCTGACCTAACCGCCGCCTCCTCCTCTTCTGCCCCCCTCCTGGGTGGCGGCGGAGGATCCGCCCGGCCCACCTGGCCCGCACCGAGCAGCCGCCCCCGGACCGCTGTACCTCAGCCGCCGCTGCTGTCAGCCTTGGCCCCGGCCCCGCCGTAATCTCAGTGAAAGATGGTTGCACTAGCTAATTTAACGTTTTTTCTTATGTGTAAACTATTTTAGTTCTTAGTGTGGGTTAGGTGCAGAGTATTAATTTAAAGCCTCTTAGCTCTAGAAAAGATTACTACACAAGTCAATTGAACTAAAAATCTGAACAAATGAAAAAGTGAATTATGTATATTTATGTTCAATATAGATTTCATTCTTACAAGTAGCATGATTCAAAAATGCGGGAGGCGATCAGTTGACCTTATCTTTCAGTGAGCCAGCTCGCAGCACGGCCACTATAAATAAGCAGCTCCCTCCATCACACAGCAACACAATAGTCGAATTAACGGCCATGGACAAGCTTCCGAAGCGCGACGCCAACTACGTGCCCCTGAGTCCCGTCACCTTCCTGCCGCGCGCCGCCGCCGTCTACGCCGACCGCACCTCGGTCGTGTGCGGCCGCACCGTCTTCACCTGGCGCCAGACGCACGACCGCTGCCTCCGCCTCTCTGCCGCGCTCCAGGCACTCGCTGTCAGCCGGAACGACGTCGTCTCCGTGCTCGCGCCCAACTCGCCGGCGCTCTACGAGATGCACTTCGCGGTACCCATGGCCGGCGCGGTCATCAACGCCATCAACACCCGCCTCGACGCCGCCGGCGTCGCCGCCATCCTGAAGCACGCCGCCCCTAAGCTCCTCTTCGTCGACTACCAGTACACGCGCGTGGCCACAGACGCCCTCAAGAGCATCACCGCGGCGTCCCTGCCGCTGCTGGTGGTGATCGACGACATCGAGGCGCCGACGGGGGTGCGGGTGGGGGAGCTGGAGTACGAGAAGCTAGTGGCGCGCGGTGACCCGGCAAGGCACCCGCCGCGCGACGTGCTGGACGAGTGGGACGCCGTCGCGCTCAACTACACCTCCGGCACGACGTCGGCGCCCAAGGGCGTCGTGTACAGCCACCGCGGGGCCTACCTGAGCACCGTGGGGCTGCTCCTCCAGTGGGGGGTGGGACACGAGCCGGTCTACCTCTGGTCGCTACCCATGTTCCACTGCAACGGCTGGACATTCACGTGGGGCGTGGCGGCGCGCGGCGGCGCCAACGTCTGCGTCCGCGCGCCCACGGCCGACGCCATGTACTCCGCCATAGCCGACCACGGCGTCACCCACATGTGCGCCGCGCCCGTGCTCTTCAACGTCCTCCTGGACGCCCACCGCGAGCCGTTGAGCCGCGCTGTGGAGGTGCTCACCGGTGGCGCGCCGCCGCCCGCCGCGCTGCTGGAGCGCGTGGAGCGGCTGGGGTTCCACGTCACGCACGCATACGGCATGACGGAGGCCACGGGACCGGCTATGGTGTGCGAGTGGCGGGAGCGGTGGGACGTGCTGCCGGCGCCGGAGCGCGCGGCGCTCAAAGCGCGGCAGGGCGTGAGCGCGCTCTCCCTCGCCGGCGCCGACGTGAAGGACCTCAAGACTATGGCGAGCGTGCCCCGCGACGGCGCCACACTCGGCGAGATCGTGCTGCGCGGAAGCAGTGTCATGAAGGGGTACCTCAATAACCCGGAAGCGAACGAGAAGGCGTTCAAGGGCGGGTGGTTCCTGACCGGCGACGTGGGCGTGGTGCACTCGGACGGGTACGTGGAGATCAAGGACCGGTCAAAGGACGTGATCATCTCCGGCGGCGAGAACATCAGCAGTGTCGAGGTGGAGTCAGCGCTGTACGGCCACCCGGCGGTGCAGGAGGTGGCGGTGGTCGCCATGCCGCACCCGCACTGGGGCGAGACGCCGTGCGCATTCGTGGCGCTCAAGAAGGAGTTCGACTCCGGCGCCGGCGAGGTGAGCGAGGAGGAGCTGGTGGCCTTCTGCCGGAGCAAGATGTCGCACTTCATGGTGCCGAGGAAGGTGGTGTTCGTCCAGGAGCTGCCCAAGAACGCCACGGGGAAGGTGCAAAAGCTCGCGCTGCGCGACAGGGCCCGTGGGCTCAGGCCCAGAGCTGCGGACAAGAAGAGGCCCGACCCGTCCCGTCCCGCTACCACGGCTGCACTACTGTCCAAGCTTTGACTTTGGACTGCTATAATACAAGCAATTCCGTCAAATTGTGTGTGTAATTCAGCAATGAAATAATAATCATGCGTGACATTGTTCTAGTACTTAGTTAAGCTTTTGGATAGTGTCATGTGTGGTCCAGTTTGTAGTACTAAATATATACATCTTTCTGTAATAATAATTAAGTTGTGCGTGGACATCGATCTCCTTTGAAATCATCGACCAAACGGTTAAGTATAGTACTCTCAGTCAGTTAACTATCTATTCTCAATTAAGCACATCATTTATTGGCTATTTGTTTACTACTTATATTATTCTCTCTGTTTCAGAATAAATTGCTCAAATTTGTGTTGCTCAACTCTCTCTAAAGTTGTGTAAATTATTTTGGGACAGAGGGATTATATGGAATAGATGCATGTATACCTACTTGGGTTCTGTATACTTTTGTTTCTGACATTTTATGTATACTTCCTTCGTTTTTAAAAAGCTGCTCAACTTTATGAAGGTACATGTAGTTATTCATGTCTAGAAAATGTTGAGCAACTTTTTTAAAGGCGGAATAAGTACATTTGATTGAACATGGAGTCTATTTACAGCTGATTGAAATATGTGGCTTTCAGCCATTTCCCGTAGAACGTTTACTCACTCCTTATTTCATATTAGCTGTTACTAATTTAGACATGTCTAAACTAGTCGGAATTTGGTGCACATGAACACCAATTCTCCCGGTTTTTGAAATATTTAAAAATGGTACTTTTATGTTTTAAAAATCATAAAATTTGTTCCACGAATATATACACATGTCTTGAATACTCGTGCGAAGTTTCCGTAGAAATTGTGTTGCATGACCAACAGTAAAATAAATAAATTTAGGGCTGTGTATGGGCCGTAATAGTTTTGGCATGAGTGTTTGTCTTTTTGTATACTCTATGATGAGACGTATTTTCTTCCGAAATTTCTACATTCAGAAGATTTCTACGTATGTGCATATTTAAGCTCAGATTTTTTTGAAAAACAGAAATATGATTATATAAACCGCGAGCATTGGTGCTCATGTGTCAAAGTCACTTTTCGTACCTAAACATATTTGTTTATAGATACATCCGTATCTGCAATAACTCATATGTAGCGGAGGCAAAACTTTTATAGCTTTCAATGAGTTAGGAGAAATTTTCAAATACAAGGTCACATACATGGAGGGATCACCGACTATACACTCTAGCCATACCCGTTAAGAACAATCTGAAGGCCCATAGGGTAGTGGCAGATCAACCATGCACACATATGGTGTGTCCTTTCAATTTTAGGGACCTACGCCCATCAACCGAGTAGCGAGTATCACGTGGCATATGTGCTTAGGTGCCGGAGGGACGTGCGGCGAGCATCATATACCGACTACAACACTCGACATATAAGTTGTTGAGTGTTTTGGACACTTCATCTTGCTCCTCGGGTGCAATATGTACTAAATAAATCTTTCTGTAATTATAATTAAGTTGTGCATGGACATCGATCTCCTTTGAAATCATCGAGCAAATGGTTAAGTCTAGTACTCTCAGTTGGTTAACTATGTATTCTCAATTAAGCACACCATTTAATTAGTGGCTATTTATTTATTTCTCGTGTTACTCTCTCTATTTTAAAATAAATTGCTCAACTTTGTGTTGCTCAACTCTGTCTAAAGTTGAGCTTTAATATGAAGGGAGTACATGAAATGGATATACTTGCGCCATTTATACCCTTTTTCTGACAATGTTATATATACATTTGAAAGAACATAGAGTCTATTTACAGCTGATTAAATATATTTTATGTATAGATATATCCATATCTGAAATAACTAATATGTAATAATGGAGGCAACACTTTTATAGCTTCCAAAGAGTCTCGAGAAATTGTCAAATAGAAGATCACATACTTTTAGGGAGAACCGACCATATATACACTCTAGCCACACCTGTTAACTATCTAACCTCACTTAAGAATATTAGTTAGTGGCTATTTATTTATCACTTGTACTACTCTTTTTTAGCTGTAATTTTACTACTTCCTATTTTAAAATAATTTGCTCAACTTTGTGTTGTTCAACACTGTCTAAAGTTGAGCTTTGGGACGGAGAGAGTACATGAAATGGATGTATAGGTACTTGCATTATTTATACTCCTTTTCTAACATGTTATATAGACATTTAATTGAATATTGAGTCTATTTACATCTGATTGTTATATAGACGGAGATATGTATATGTTGCACTTGCGTGCATGCTATCGTTTCTTTTCCATTGATTCGCATGCACGCTCAGATGTTTTCCATTTTGCTTGAGTTCATGGACCTTTTTTTCTCTGTTTACTTTTTTCTTATAAAGGATGTTTTATTATTTAAAATTTTAAGCATTACATTAGGTCTTTTCATAACCAAGATACACACAGTCGCTCAAATTCAAAGGTGACTAATAACAAAAATAAAAGCAAAAGGTGCAGGACAAGCATTCATCAGAAAAAAAGTCCTCACTGTATCATCCAATAATGTAGACATCTACGTAAACAGGTCGCGGTGCTCCACACGCTATAGAGACAACCTTGAATGGACCTTAGATGTGTACCAGTAGATAACCGGCATGAGAGAAAAATTCTTGTCATTACAAACTTTGGCGTTTCTCTATAGCCATACTTACCAAATAATGGTAACTTTGATTCTACAAAACAGTAGCATATGTACATGATCTAATCCTATTATTCCAAGCAAAATTTCTAAATTTTGATTCTACAAAACAGTAGCATATCTACATGATCTAATCCTATTGTCCCAAACAAAATTTCTAAATTTTGATTCTACAAAACAGTAGCATATGTACATGATCTAATCCTATTATTCCAAACAAAATTTCTAAATTTTGATTCTACAAAACAGTAGCATATGTACATGATCTAATCCTATTATCCCAAACAAAATTTCTAAATTTTGATTCAACAAAACTGTAGCATATGTACATGATCTAATCCTATTATTCCAAACAAAATTTATAGATGCATGATGTAATCCTATTTCAAACACAATTTCTAAACGTCCATGCATGTGAACAGTACCTGCACCATCAGATCCTTGTTGATGTGCGTCTGCGTGTTGTTCGTCGCCAGCATCTGCTCCTTGTCCTTATGCATCGGCGTCCTTATCATCGCCACCATCGGCAGATCCACGACCACCGCCTCCAGCACTTCCCCTCTCCACGCCCATCAGCTCCACGGCCACGAGCACCTCGCCCTGCTGCTCCGCGCCCAGCACCTCTACGGCCTCGTGCGGTGATCGACGGACTTGTGAACATGAAGACGCCATCGAAGAGATGGAAGGGCATGAGTTGAGCCTTGTCGTGAACTCCGTCACTGCCAGCTCCATTGCCGCCAGAGCTCTGTGTGCCACGGTGAGCTGCAGCACTGCTCGACTCGCCCAGGGCCACACCCTGAGGAGAGTAAAAGAAAATATCGAGTTACAAAATGGAACATTGTGTGTCGATCTAAGGATCAAGGTGGCTTAGAAATTGAGATCCTTGAAATTAAAAACAAATGTCTATTGAGTAAATGGCTTTTCAAACTCCTCAATGAAGAAGGGGTGTGGCAAGAATTACTAAATAACAAATACCTAAGACAAACTTTATCTGAGGTGCAGGCTAAACCTACAGATTCTCCTTTTTGGAAGGGGTTGATGGAGGTTAAGGAGGAGTTATTTTCTAGAGGTTCTTTCAAAGTGGGAAACGGTATGTGTACCCGCTTTTGGGAAGATAAATGGCTAGGGAAGACACCTTTAGCACATCAATATCCATCTTTATATAATATTGTGCATCACAAGAATGTAACTGTGGCCCAAGTGTTAGCTCAGCCACCGCTGAATATTACTTTTCGTAGAGTATTGAGTGGTAATAAGTGGACTTCATGGATAAGCTTATGTCGAAAATTGATGACGGTAAATTTGAATGAGGACAAGGATCGTTTTGTTTGGGATCTATCACACACAGGCCTACTTACGATTAAGTCTATGTATGAGGATCTTATGTCGGACCATACTCCGTTTTTGCGAAAGTATCTTTCGAAGGTTAAAGTCCCCCTTAAGATTAATTTTTTTATGTGGTTTTTAATCAGCAAAGTTCTGTTAACAAAAGATAATTTAGTTAAAAGACACTGGAATGGGTGTACGAAATGTATTTTCTGGGGGGAACAGGAAACCATTCAACATCTTTTTCTGGATTGTCCTTTAGCTAAACTTCTTTTGCGGATGGTTAATTTCACTTATGATCTCCCACCACCATCAAATATTACTAATATGTTTGGTAATTGGCTGAATGGAGTAGATAAACAATCTAAGGCTTTATCCGAATTGGGGTTTCGACCTTATGTTGGTCTATATGGAGGATCAGAAATGATATTATCTTTAACAGGAAAAACTCTTTTCACTTTTTGCAGGTTATACATATGATGGTACACTGGGTCCAACTGTGGGCCTTCCTTTCACCGGAGGGTCATCGGGATGCTATGGCTACTGGATGCAGGATATCTTGTGCCAGGCTGGCTGGCGTCATACTAGGAGGCTTTGCTGATGTGTACTCTTGCTATGTTATGTTTTTTTCGCTGGTTGATTTTTGTATCAATCCTTGGCGATGCTTGATTTGTAAACAGATATTCCTTTGAACCATCCTTTAATAAAAGACCGTGTGCATCATCACGATGCAGAAGCGGGGCACATCCCCATTTCGAAAAAAAACACCCTAGACCATGTTCGCCACTGCCTGAATCTTTTGTGTTCCACCTCTGAGCTGATCGCAGACCAGTGAGTCCAAGAGTACGTCGTCCTCGACCGTCCCCCCCCCTCCGCGGACGAATTCAAGTCCAACATCTGTCGTATGTGATCAACATTGCTATCCTCATCTGCTCAAGAAACAAGAACTTGTAATAACGAAAACAAATTGTCTCCACCTCAAATAACAGAACGAATCGAACAAAAAGATTTACCTCTATCACTGTCCACCTCAAAGAAAAAATCTCCTGCAAGTTCCCTAGCCTCCCCATCCAAGTCATCAAGATCATCCCAGTCGATGGGCTCGTTCAGGTCCACTCTGTGCCATGATTTGAGGAAGAAACAGATGAAGGACTAGAGGAAGGGGACAATGAGCACAACAACCATGGCGCCAAGATCTTATAGGTCATCGAAATTTTTGACCCATCTCCTCATCTGATCTCGATCTCCACCGTGAAAATTGGGGCTGATCTGTGGCACAAAGATGCGCCCAATCGATGCTCGTGTATTCCCTCTCCAGTTGGGCAGCAAAATTTTCCATGGATCAGCCTCTCCATCAACGGAGGCGCAATGGGGAAACCAAAGAGGCTATGCTGAGTAGAGAGAATTAAGGAGGTGCATATGCGTCAGTCCGGTGCATGCAGGGGCAGGAAAGAAAATACCCCGATATTTTCTCTCCTGGCTATCGATGCCTCAAGTCTCCTTAGCGTGCAAATAAATTTACGCCTTAGTTCTTGGGATGGAGGGAGTAATAAGTAGCGTAAGCCACGTCATTGATCCAATTGTCAAATTTATTCGCAATGCTACGTGGTGGATATAAGCTGGAGCCTACCTAAATCTTGACCACATATCTTCAATCGACCTAGACACACCTCACAGAAGTCTTAAATTGTTATTAGCGGAATCTTCATTTTTAAATTTTTTGTTTACTTCGTGGTAAGAATGATTCCATTTAAGGTGGATGCACAGAGAACTGGAGGTGTTTTTCTCTTACGAGATTGCATTCAAGCTTTACACCGACTGAATACTGATACGCGCGGTCAACAAACCTAAAGACATGATAACCCTTGTTAATAATCCGACTTGTGTCATGCATGACCCTTGAAAGAAATGGAGGTGGACACTTCTATGTATAAATTCCGTCCGTCAAACCATGGGTTAAACAAGAACTTGACCGAATCTTCAATAGATTCCGTGATTTTACTTACACCCCCACTGACGTACTTTCAAAGTCGACCTAGAATTCAAACATGACTTGAAAGAAATGGAGGTGGACACTTCTATGTATAAATTCCGTCCGTCAAACCATCGGTTAAACAAGAACTTGACCGGATCTTCAACAGATTCCGTGATTTTACTTACACCCCCACTGACGTACTTTCAAAGTCGACCTAGAATTCAGACATGATTATCTAAGCTACGTACGTTCAGTTCAGAGCTCTGACTAATTACACGCAAGGGTCTGAAGAATGGATCAGTAGCTTGATATAGGTGGGTACGTAATATACAATTATATCTGCAGGTCGACTTTGGAACCTAGCTTGGACTTGATCGACAGGCGCGCGCGTCAGATTTGATCGAGCGCCCGTTGTTCCAAGGTATTTCGACCGTTTGAATAACTCCACACTCTTCTGTGTGTGTGGTTTGAGAATTGAACAACGTCGATACATATATATGCATGACGTGTTTTGTACACTAGCTCTTTTTTCTGACTGAAATGTTGTTACAAAATATAGTAGTGGTACCTGGTACCATATACTATGCAAACATTAGCAAAGTCAACAACCGTGTGCTTCCATGAGACTCTGAAAAAATAGCAGACACGCTTATGATATGTTTTTCATAACATGATGCGTCATGCCTGATTAATTCTTCGTGTCGACCAGGAAAAAGAATCACCCACACTACAAGATACCTCGGTTCCAAATGTTAGGAGCACTTCAGTTTCGTTGGTCAACAAATTATAATTTTAAATATGATTTATAGTTATAATATATCCATATTTCTTTATAAATATATATGGACTAAAAGTGATTTGAAAGACCAATCCAGTGATACCATTTATACATTTTGAATCCATATAATTTGACATATACTAGTGACCAAAGTGCAGACCGTCTCCATCCATCCAAACACTCTGATTTCTCTTTTCCAGCAGGCCTGTTTGGAGAGATGCAAGTTAACAAACGCCTAAAATGCAGTTCCTCCTCGTTGATGTTCTTACCAAGGCGAATCACAAGACCGGTTTAGTGCGTGCGTGTGTAATTTTTCCGGTCGGGTCGCCAGATCAAGCGCGCTACAGCATGAGGTCCAGGTTGAGCTGAATGCGCTGGTCCGGTCTTTCGTCAGAGGCTCGTAAGCTCTCTGTTTTTTATTTTTTCAGACTGGTAAACTTAAACTAAGCTGAAGTACGACCATTGATTACGCAGAAGATTGAACTCAAAAGACAATACAATACAAAGTTTGTTGGTCTACTACGTGAGGAGAAACTCAAGTGGTACTAGATTTTTAATGATCAGTTCTTGTTGGAATGATATTCAGATAGTGTGGTCAATGGTAGACACAGAAAGAAACCCATTCATTCTCTAGTTCAGGAAGAGATTCTGATCGCAGGACATGAATGGCTCAAGTCTTACAATAAGCTTATTATAAAAGACTATTTGGCGCCCCAAAAGAATTTTATATATCTATGGACGAATCCAGAATTGATGATATACCCCAAATATCTCCAGAAGAAAATGCTATTCTGACTTCTTACTCTGAGGAGAAGATTAAAAAAAAGCGGTTTTTCAAATGGAACATAATAAGGCGCCCGATCCTGATGGCTTTCGGCTGAATTTCATCAGCCTTTATAGGATATAATTAAGGTAGACTTATTGGAACTATTTGTTGATTGAACTCCATCGGGCAGCTGAATCTATTCCGTATCAATTTTGGTAACATTATTCTATTATCAAAAGTTATTGATGCGGAACGGATTTAGCAATTACAGACCAATTTGATTTCTTAATGTTTGTTTCAAAATTTCACCAAAGTAGCTACTATTAGACTTAATTATGTGACTGATCACGTGGTGCGCCCGTCCATGCAAGGTAGATCCATCCTAGATGGAGTGGTCACTTTGCATGAAACAATCCATGAGATGCATCGTAAAAAGTTGAATGCGGTAATTCTCAAAATAGACTTCGAAAAAGCATATGATAAAGTTAAGTGGTCTTTTCTTCAACAAACACTTAGAATGAAAAGTTATTCTGATGAGTGCCACGCTTTAATAAATAACTTTGTTTTTTGTGTAAGTGTTGCCATCAAGGTTAATGATAACCTTGGTAGATAATTTCAGACAAAAAAAGATTGAGGCAAGGTGATCCCCTATCTGTAGTGTTATTTAACATTGTGGCGGATATGCTTGCTACTGTAATTGAGTGTGCTAAGGTTGATGGCTAGATTGAAGGTGTAGTTCCCCATTTAGTTGATGAGGGCTTGACCATTTTTCAGTATGCCGATGACACAATTCTTTTTATGTATCATGACTTGGAAAAAGCTCGAAACCTAAAGTTAATTCTTTCAGCATTCGAGCAGTTGTCCGGTCTTAAAATCAATTTCTATAAAAGTGAATTGTTTTGTTTTGGCGACGCCAAAGACGATGCCAACCTATATGCCGAGTTATTTAGATGTGAGCTTAGTTGTTTTCCAATTAGCTATCTCGGTATTTCGATTCAATATTGGAGACTCACGTTGGATGAACGGAAACTTGTTGAGGAAAGACTGCAGAAACGTTTTATTAGCTGGAAAGGAAAATTACTATCTCTCGGAGAAAGATTAGTTCTCATAAATTCAGTACTTTCGAATATGGTACTGTATATGATTTCTTTCGTCTAGTTTTCCAAAGAAGTCTTGCATAGATTGAATTATTACCGATCAAGATTCACGCGGAAGTCATGTCAAAAGAAGCTGCAGAATCCAGATACCACGGGGATGACGTACCTGACTGTGTAGAAGATGGTGGTCGCGCGGTGCCAGAAGAGCCAGGCATAGAACCAGCAGTACCCGTCAAGGAGGAGCCTGTAGCAGCGAGCAGACCACGAAGACCACGGATAATGTGCTGATCAGATAGTGCAACTGCAGAAGATCCTGAAGAGCCAGCCTGCTTGCGAGCATGATACTGCTGTCGTAAACTAGGATCTCTCCTCCAGCAGCTAGAGATATTGTGGCCAGGCTTGCCTTAGTAGGAGCAGTAGGAGCAGGGAGGACGAGAAGGTGCTGGCATACCACGAGGCTGCTGAGGCTGACTCTGGCCCTGGACCGGAGGAGTGGAGAGTTGATGTCTACGGGAGCATCTATTCTTGTAGACAGTGTTGGGCCTCCAAGAGCAGAGGTTTGTAGAACAGCAGCAAGTTTCCCTTAAGTGGATCACCCAAGGTTTATCGAACTCAGGGAGGAAGAGGTCAAAGATATCCCTCTCATGCAACCCTGCAACCACAAAGCAAGAAGTCTCTTGTGTCCCCAACACACCTAATAGGTGGAATAGTTCGGCGAAGAGATAGTGAAATAAAGGTGGTATAAATAAGTATGAGCAGTGGCAACGGCACCAGAAAAGTGCTTTGCCCAGGACAGTAAACAAGCAGTAGTAACGCATCGGTAGTAACGCGATAGAAACAAGTAAACAAGCAGCGATAGCGATATTTAGAAACAAGGCCTAGGGATTAGACTTTCACTAGTGGACACTCTCAACTTTGATCACATAACGGAATAGATAAATGCATACTCTACACTCTCTTGTTGGATGATGAACACCACTAATTGCGTAGGATTACACGAACCCTCAATGCCGGAGTTAACAAGCTCCACAATATTCAATGTTCATATTTAAATAACCTTAGAGTGCATGAAAGATCAACACGACTAAACCAAGTACTAACATAGCATGCACACTTGTCACCTTCACACTATGTAGGAGGAATAGATCACATCAATACCATCATAGCAATAGTTAACTTCATAATCTACAAGAGATCACAATCATAGCCTACGCCAAGTACTAACACGGATGCACACACTGTCACCATTACACCGTGCAGGAGGAATAAAATTACTTTAATAACATCACTAGAGTAGCACATAGATAAATTATGATACAAAACACATTGCAATCATAAAGAGATATAAATAAGCACTTCACTACGCCATTCATAACGGTGAATAAGTATTACGTGAAATATAGCCTAAGAGACCCACACGGTGCACACACTCGTCACCTTTACACACGTGGGACAAGGAGTCTCCGGAGATCACATAAGTAAAACCCACTTGACTAGCATAATGACATCTAGATTACAAGCATCATCATATGAATCTCAATCATGTAAGGCAGCTCATGAGATTATTGTATTGAAGTACATAGGAGAGAGATTAACCACATAGCTACCGGTACAGCCCCGAGCCTCGATGGAGAACTACTCCCTCCTCATGGGAGACAGCAGCGTTGATGAAGATGGCGGTGGTGTCGATGGAGGAGCCTTCCGGGGGCACTTCCCCATCCCGGCGGCGTGCCGGAACAGAGACTCCTGTCCCCCAGATCTTGGCTTCGCGATGGCGGCGGCTCTGGAAGGTTTCTCGTACCGTGGTTTTTCCGTCTCGAAGTTTTAGGTCCAGGGGCTTTATATAGGCGAAGAGGCGGCGTCAGAAGGTCGAAGGGGCGCCGACACTATAGGGGGGCGGGCCCCCTTGGCCGCGCCGGCCTAGGGTTTGGTGGGCCTGTGCCCCCTCTCCGGCGGTTCTCGTGTGTTCTGGATGCTTCGGGCAAAATAGGAACCTCGGGCGTTGATTTCGTCCAATTCCGAGAATATTTCGTTACTAGGATTTCGAAACCAAAAACAGCAGAAAACGACAAGCGGCCTTTCGGCATCTCGTCAATAGGTTAGTTCCAGAAAACGCATAAATATGACATAAAATGTGGATATAACATGTAGATATCATCAATAATGTAGCATGGAACATAAGAAATTATCGATACGTCGGAGACGTATCAGCATCCCCAAACTTAGTTCTGCTCGTCCCGAGCAGGTAAAACGATAACAAAGATAATTTCTGGAGTGACATGCCATCATAAACTTGATCATATTGTAAACATATGTAATGAATGCAGCGATCAAAACAATGGTAATGACATGAGTAAACAAGCTGAATCATAAAGCAATGACTTTTCATGAATAGCACTTTCAAGACGAGGCATCAATAAGTCTTGCATAAGAGTTAACTCATAAAGCAATAATTTAAAGTAAAGACATTGAAGCAACACAATGGAAGATTAAGTTTCAGCGGTTGCTTTCAACTTGTAACATGTATATCTCATGGATAATTGTCAATGCAAAGCAATATAACAAGTGCAATATGCAAGTATGTAGGAATCAATGCACAGTTCACACAAGTGTTTGCTTCTTGAGGTGGAGAGAAATAGGTGAACTGACTCAACATAAAAGTAAAAGAATGGTCCTTCAAAGAGGAAAGCATCGATTGCTATATTTGTGCTAGAGCTTTGGTTTTGAAAACATAAAGAGAGCATAAAAGTAAAATTTTGAGAGGTGTTTGTTGTTGTCAACGAATGGTAGTGGGCACTCTAACTACCTCATCAACCGGACTTTCAAAAGCGGCTCCCATGAAGGACGTTATCTCTACCGAGCAAGGTAGATCATCCCTCTTCTCTTTTGTTTACACATGTACTTTAGTTTCATTATTTATGGATGACACTCCTCCCAACCTTTTGCTTACACAAGCCATGGCTAACCGAATCCTCGGGTGCCTTCCAACATTCACATACCATGAAGGAGTGTCTATTTGCAAAATTAAGTTGCTTACGATGAATCGAGCAAAACATGTGAAGAGAATTATTAATGCAAGTTAATTAATCGGAGCTGGGAACCCCATTGCCGGCTCTTTTTGCAAAATTATTGGATAAGCGGATGAAGCCACTAGTCCATTGTGAAAGTCACGTCGAAGTAAATGACAAGATCGAAAGATAAAACACCACATACTTCCTCATGAGCTATAAAACATTGACACAAATCAGAGGTGATAAATTTTGAATTGTTTAAAGGTAGCACTCAAGCAATTTACTTTGGAATGGCGGAGAAATACCATGTAGTAGGTAGGTATGGTGGACACAAATGGCATAGTGGTTGGCTCAAGGATTTTGGATGCATGAGAAGTATTCCCTCTCGATACAAGGTTTAGGCTAGCAAAGTTATTTGAAACAAACACAAGGATGAACGGTGCAGCAAAACTCACATAAAAGACATATTGTAAACATTATAAGACTCTACACCGTCTTCCTTGTTGTTCAAAACTCAATACTAGAAATTATCTAGACCTTAGAGAGACCAATTATGCAAACCAAATTTTAACAAGCTCTATGTAGTTCTTCATTAATGGGTGCAAAGTATATGATGCAAGAGCTTAAACATGAGCACAAAAATTGCCAAGTATCACATTATCCAAGACATTTTACCAATTACTACATGTAGCATTTTCCGTTTCCAACCATATAACAATGAACGAAGCAGTTTCAACCTTCGTCATGAACATTAAAAGCTAAGAACACATGTGTTCATATGAACCAGCGAAGCGTGTCTCTCTCCCACACAAGCATTTATTCAAACAAAAACACAAACAAAAGCACACAGATGCTCCAAGTAAAGTACATAAGATGTGACCGAATAAAAATATAGTTTCAAGAGAAGGAACACGATAATTTGTCGATGAAGAAGGGGATGCCTTGGGCATCCCCAAGCTTAGACGCTTGAGTCTTCTTGAAATATGCAGGGGTGAACCACGGGGCATCCCCAAGCTTAGAGCTTTCACTCTCCTTGATCATAGTATATCATCCTCCTCTCTTGATCCTTGAAAACTTCCTCCACACCAAACTCGAAACAACTCATTAGAGGGTTAGTGCACAATAAAAATTAACATGTTCAGAGGTGACACAATCATTCTTAACACTTCTGGACATTGCATAAAGCTACCTGGACATTAATGGATCAAAGAAATTCATCCAACATAGCAAAAGAGGCAATGCGAAATAAAAGGCAGAATCTGTCAAAACAGAACGATCCGTAAAGATGGATTTTATTGAGGCACCAGACTTGCTCAAATGAAAATGCCCAAATTGAATGAAAGTTGCGTACATATCTGAGGATCAGTCATGTAAATTGGCATAATTTTCTGAGTTACCTACGAGAGAATTAGGCCCAGATTCGTGACTGACAAAGAAATCTGTTTACACGCGAGTAATCCAAATCTAGTATGAACCTTACTATCAACGACTTTACTTGGCACAACAAAGCACAAAACTAAGATAAGGAGAGGTTGCTACAGTAGTAACAACTTCCAAGACACAAATATAAAACAAGTTACTGTAGCAAATAAACACATGGGTTATCTCCCAAGAAGTTCTTTCTTTATAGCCATTAAGATGGGCTCAGCAGTTTTAATGATGCACTCGCAAGAAATAGTAGTTGAAGCAAAAGAGAGCATCAAGAAGCAAATTCAAAACACATTTAAGTCTAACATGCTTCCTATGCATAGAAATCTTGTAAAAAAACAAGTTCATGAAGAGCAAAGTAACAAGCATAGGAAGATATAACAAGTGTAGCTTCAAAAATTTCAGCACATAGAGAGGTGTTTTAGTAACATGAAAATTTCTACAACCATATTTTCCTCTCTCATAATAACTTTCAGTAGCAACATGAGAAAACTCAACAATATAACTATCACATAAAGCATTCTTATCATGAGTCTCATGCATAAAATTATTACTCTCCACATAGGCATAATCAATTTTATTAGTTGTAGTGGGAGCAAATTCAACAAAGTAGCTATCATTATTATTCTCATCATCAAATATAGGAGGCATAGTATCATCAAAGTAAATTTTCTCCTCAATGCTTGGGGGACTAAAAAGATCATGCTTATCAAAACCAGCTTCCCCAAGCTTAGAATTTTCCATATCATTAGCAACAATGGTATTCAAAGTATTCATGCTAATATGTTCCATGGGTTTTTAAATTTTTGCATCAAACCATCCATGTCTTAAATCAGGAAATAGAATAAGAAGCTCATTTTTGTCCATTATGCCAAACTAGTGTAAACAAGAAACAAAAAGATGCAATTGCAGGATCTAAAGGAAATAGCTTCGAGTACTTACAACGGCGAAAATAGCTTAGTAGCCGAGATCCGTAGTGTGAGTACCTTTTACCTTTCCTCCCCGGCAACGGCGCCAGAAAATAGCTTGATGTCTACGGGAGCTTCTATTCTTGTAGTCAGTGTTGGGCCTCCAAGAGCGAGAGGTTTGTAGAACAGCGGCAAGTTTCCCTTAAGTGGATCACCCAAGGTTTATCGAACTCGGGGAGGAAGAGGTCAAAGATATCCCTCTCATGCAACCCCGCAACCACAAAGCAAGAAGTCTCTTGTGTCCCCAACACACCTAATAGGTGCACTAGTTCGGCGAAGAGATAGTGAAATACAGGTGGTATAAATAAGTATGAGCAGTGGCAACGGCACCGGAAAAGTGCTTTGCCCGGGACGAGTAAACAAGCGAGTAGTAACGCAGCAGTAGTAACGCGAGTAAAACGATGAAACAAGCAGCGATAGCGATATTTAGGAACAAGGCCTAGGGATTAGACTTTCACTAGTGGACACTCTCAACTTTGATCACATAACGAGAATAGATAAATGCATACTCTACACTCTCTTGTTGGATGATGAACACCACTAATTGCGTGGGATTACACGAACCCTCAATGCCGGAGTTAACAAGCTCCACAATATTCAATGTTCATATTTAAATAACCTTAGAGTGCATGAAAGATCAACACGACTAAACCAAGTACTAACATAGCATGCACACTTGTCACCTTCACACTATGTAGGAGGAATAGATCACATCAATACCATCATAGCAATAGTTAACTTCATAATCTACAAGAGATCACAATCAT
>NC_061512.1:270407151-270433230 GCF_022539505.1 Lolium rigidum
TGGACAAATATGTCCTTAGGCTCTACTCATAGTATTCATGGCGAAGTTTCATCTTCGTTAAATTGTTATATGGTTGGAATTGGAAAATGATACATGTAGTAACTCTAAAATGTCTTGGATAATTTGATACTTGGCAATTGTTGTGCTCATGTTTAAGCTCTTGCATCATATACTTTGCACCCATTAATGAAGAAATACTTAGAGCTTGCTAATTTGGCTTGCATATTTGGTTTCTCTAAAGTCTAGATAACATCTAGTATTGAGTTTTGAACAACAAGGAAGACGGTATGGAGTCTTATAATGTTTGCCATATGTCTTTTATGTGAGTTTTGCTGTACCATTCATCCTTGTGTTTGTTTCAAATAACCTTGCTAGCCTAAACCTTGTATCGAGAGGGAGTACTTCTCATGCATCCAAAATCCTTGAGCCAACCACTATGCCATTTGTGTCCACCATACCTACCTACTACATGGTATTTACCCGCCATTCCAAAGTAAATTGCTTGAGTGCTACCTTTAAAATTCCATCATTCACCTTTGCAATATATAGCTCATGGGACAAATAGCTTAAAAACTATTGTAGTATTGAATATGTACTTATGCACTTTATCTCTTATTAAGTTGCTTGTTGAGCGATAACCATGTTTCGGGGACGCCATCAACTATTCTTTGTTGGATATCATGTGAGTTGCTATGCATGTCCGTCTTGTCCGAAGCAAGAGAGATCTACCACCTTCATGGTTGGAGCATGCATATTGTTAGAGAAGAACTTTGGGCCGCTAACTAAAGCCATGATTCATGGTGGAAGTTTCAGTTTGGACATATATCCTCAATCTCATATGAGAATAATAATTGTTGCCACATGCTTATGCATTAAAGAGGAGTCCATTATCTGTTGTCCATGTTGTCCCGGTATGGATGTTTAAGTTGAGAATAATCAAAAGCGAGAAATCCAAAATGCGAGCTTTCTCCTTAGACCTTTGTACGAGCGGCATGGAGGTACCCCATTGTGACACTTGGTCAAAACATGTGCATTGCAAAGATCCGGTAGTCCAAGTTAATTAGGACAAGGTGCGGGCACTATTAGTATACTATGCATGAGACTTGCAACTTGTAAGATATAACTTTCATAACTCATATGCTTTATTACTACCGTTGACAAAATTGTTTCATGTTTTCAAAATAAAAGCTCTAGCACAAATATAGCAATCGATGCTTTCCTCTTTGAAG
Organism: Lolium rigidum; assembly: GCF_022539505.1. NCBI lineage: Eukaryota > Viridiplantae > Streptophyta > Magnoliopsida > Poales > Poaceae > Lolium > Lolium rigidum. Next base: position 270,408,381 of record NC_061512.1, read on the forward strand.
GACCATTTTCTTTACTTTTATGTTGAGTCAGTTCACCTATTTCTCTCCACCTCAAGAAGCAAACACTTGTGTGAACCGTGCATTGATTCCTACATACTTGCATATTGTACTTGTTATATTACTCTATGTTGACTATTATCCATGAGATATACATGTTACAAGTTGAAAGCAACCGCTGAAACTTAATCTTCCTTTGTGTTGCTTCAATACCTTTACTTTGATTTATTGCTTTACGAGTTAACTCTTATGCAAGACTTATTAATACTTGTCTTGAAGTACTATTCATGAAAAGTCTTTGCTATATGATTCACTTGTTTACTCATGTCATCACCATTGTTTTGATCGCTGCATCCACTACATATGTTTACAAATAGTATGATCAAGGTTATGATGGCATATCACTTCGAAATTATCTTTGTTATCGTTTTACCCGCTTGGGACGAGCGTAACTAAGCTTGGGGATGCTTGATACGTCTCCGACGTATTGATAATTTCTTATGTTCTATGCCATATTATTGATGATACCTACATGTTTTATGCACACTTTATGTCATATTCGTGCATTTTACGGAACTAACCTATTAACAAGATGCCGAAGTGCCGGTTCTCGTTTCTCGCTGTTTTTGGTTTCGTAAATCCTAGTAACGAAATATTCTCGGAATTGGACGAAACGAAGACCCGGGGCCCTATTTTTCCACGGAGCTTCCGAAGACCGAAGAACACACGAAGTGGGGCCACGAGGTGGCCAAGCTATAGGGCGGCGCGGCCCAAGCCCTGGCCGCGCCGACCTATAGTGTGGGCCCCTCGTGACGCCCCTTGACCTGCCCTTCCGCCTACTTAAAGCCTCCGTCGCGAAAAACCACGATGCGAAAAACCACGATACGGAAAACCTTACTGAGACGCCGTCGCCGCCGATCCCATCTCGGGGGATTCTGGAGATCTCCTCCGGCACCCTGCCGGAGAGGGGATTCATCTCCCGGAGGACTCTACACCGCCATGGTCGCCTCCGGAGTGATGAGTGAGTAGTTCACCCCTGGACTATGGGTCCATAGCGGTAGCTAGATGGTTGTCTTCTCCTCATTGTGCTTCATTGTTGGATCTTGTGAGCTGCCTAACATGATCAAGATCATCTATCCGTAATTCTATATGTTGTGTTTGTCGGGATCCGATGGATAGAGAATACCATGTCATGTTAATTATCAAGTTATTATACATGTGTTGTTTATGATCTTGCATGCTCTCCGTTTCTAGTAGAGGCTCTGGCCAAGTTTTTACTTTTAACTCCAAGAGGGAGTATTTATGCTCGATAGTGGGTTCATGCCCGCATTGACACCTGGGGAGTGACGAAACCCCTAAGGTTGTGTTGTCTTGTTGCCACTAGGGATAAAACATTGGCGCTATGTCCGAGGATGTAGTTGTTGATTACATTACGCACCATACTTAATGCAATTGTCCGTTGTTAGCAACTTAATATCTGGAGGGGGTTCGGATGATAACCTCGAAGGTGGACTTTTTAGGCATAGATGCGGTTGGATGGCGGTCTATGTACTTTGTCGTAATGCCCAATTAAATTTCACTATACTTATCATGTCATGTATGTGCATTGTTATGCCCTCTCTATTTGTCAATTGCCCGACTGTAATTTGTTCACCCAACATGCTTTTATCTTATGGGAGAGACACCTCTAGTGAACTGTGGACCCCGGTCCATTCTTTAATACCGAAATACAAATCTGTCTGCAATACTTGTTTTCTATCGTTTTCTCTGCAAACAATCATCTTCCACACAATACGGTTAATCCTTTGTTACAGCGAAGCCGGTGAGATTGACAACCTCATCTGTTTCGTTGGGGCAAAGTACTTTGGTTGTGTTGTGCAGGTTCCACGTTGGCGCCGGAATCTGCGGTGTTGCGCCGCACTACATCCCGCCGCCATCAACCTTCAACGTGCTTCTTGGCTCCTCCTGGTTCGATAAACCTTGGTTTCTTTCTGAGGGAAAACTTGCTGCTGTGCGCATCATACCTTCCTCTTGGGGTTGCCCAACGAACGTGTGAAATACACGCCATCACGCGCGCACAGTCAGACAGCAGGGACAGGTGGCACACACAGTTGTACGAAGAGAATCAAGCTGACGCTACATAGCAGCACTCTGAGTATAGAACTCATCAATAGTGGAATCACCCTGCTGAAGAGTATGCTCCAGGCGAACCACAGACAGGTAAAGAGCATCCCCAGACGGCTGATATCGCTGACGAAGAAATGTCCACTGAGCAGTAACAGTGGGAAGACCCATGAACTCAGCAGCAGTAACAGTGGGAAGTTCACTGAGCACACCCCAAAGACGAAGACCGCGCATGTGGACGCGCATGAAGGCAGCGAAATCAGGATAATTTACGCCATCAAAAATCACCGGGCAGCGAGGAATCACAAGATAGCCTGACGAGGAAGACATAGTTCTTTTTTTCTTTTTAGAGACGAGATCAGGTCAGCCTCACGCGGATCGAATCAGCACGCGCAGACACGCGCGGCGGGAGGGCGGCGGAGGCGGAGCAGGGTCGGACGGGGGTGGCGGCGACAGGCCTGACGGGCGGGGCGTGGCGGTGGCCCGAGGGAGGCGGCGGCCGGGCGGAGGCGGCGGCGCGGTGGCCGGGGAGGCGGCGGCGCGAGCGGCGACTCGAGGAGGCGGCGGCCCGAGGGAGGCGACGGCCGCCGGCGGCGGCAGGGGCGACAGGGAGATGCGTCGGCGGTGGCCGGGGCGGGCGGCGGCGGCTGCGAGGAGAGGATCTAATTTTGCTCTGATATCATGTTAGGGTAATAGACTTGTTGTATTACCAGGGGCCAAATACCACAATTATAGTACAGGTACAGGTGCAAATATGCAGGAAGCCTCCTAACATATGGAAAAACTACAATATACAATGTATACATCTAACAATGTACTTCTTTCACTATCGGGTAGGCCCTCACAATATCTAGCTCCTGTATACAAGTCTTGAACTGGCTGGCACTTGATGTGTCGTAGCCCGAAAACTCTAGAAAAAGGCCGACCTTCGCGAAGGGAAGATAACTCGCTCCGCACGCGACAAGTGGCGCGCTGTGGTGCCAGAAAATCCATGGGAAGTGGTCTCCCTGCTCGCCACGTGTCGCAAGGGGAAGCAAGGTGGGGATGGGGGAGGAGAGAGAAGACTGGGTTGTGTCAGTTTTTCCCTTTTTCTTCTAGATTTGTTTTTTTAAAATGAAATATCTTGAGAACCGTAAGTCCAAATTGCGAACCGTTTTCACTTTTAAGATCCTCGTGTCGAGATCTTCAAAACTAGATCCCATGTTGATAGGTTTGGAAATACTTTTTTTTCGTACTTCCAATAGTAGTATGATTGTACCTGTGGTGTGTACCTAACTGTACTCGTGTTTCAACTGATAAGTACTTCTGTTTTTAGTGTGTTTGGTGCAATTTTTCCCTTTACTCGGTAGCTGTACTCGTCCGTGTGTTACCTGTACTTACTCGTGTGCGTGACTGTACTCGCTCGTGTGTGCGACTGTATTTCTGTACATGTACTTGCTCGTGTTCACGACTGTACCTGCTCGTGTGCGCGACTGTACCTGCTCGTGTGTGTGACTGTACTTCTGTACATGTATCTGCTCGTATGCACGACTGTACCTGCTCGTGTGCACGACTGTACCTGCTCGTGTGCGTGACCGTACTTCTGTACGTGTACTTGCTCATGTACGTGACTGTACTCGCGCTCGTCTACGTGACTGTACCTGCTTGCGTGCGTGAATGTACTAGTACTCGCCCGTCTATTTTAACTGTACTTCTGTGTTATGCGCAGCTGTACTTGTGTGTCGTATGTAACTGTACTCCTATCGTGTACCTATCTGTACTCGAGCTAAGTGTGAACCCGCCTAAAAAACAACGTGCACACAGTGTTGTCCGTGAGTTTATAGTACCTGTAGTACTTGACTGGTCAATGCTTTGGCTTTGCATGAGAAAGAGCATTTGCGCGATGTGCACAGCACGCCACGGATGCATGCAGCTGTACTCGCGTCCCGCGGGCCGCGCTGTACTTGCTCGGCCGTGTATCGTACCTGCGCGCTTGCCTACGAATTTGGCCGATCGTCGCGCGCTCGCACGCTGTACTTCCTCGCACGCGCGTTGGCCCGCGTCATCGCGCGTTTGCATCGTGGGTTCGACACGTGTCGACATCTCAGTCCATGCGCGGGGGCGTTTTTCCCTTTAAGAAGGTTGGTCTTTTTCCAGTGGTACCCGTCGTAGCCTCGTAGGTGCTGCCACGGCAACTGTGATGACATCGACCTAGGTAGGAGCCCGGCTGGCCCATACCCCATAAGCTCGTTAAACAAGGCGACTACTCTGTGCCCCCACAATAGGAGGGAGTAATATTGATTTTACATTAACCACTATCATTACCATCACATCAAGATAATGTGCTTCGGTTGATGCTATGCAAGTTTAAATATTATTAGCTAATTATACACTAGAAACTGCTATTAAGATATGCGTACATATGCTTTAGAGATGTGTATCATATTATGTATACAAAAATGATTTGTGCAGTTGCCAAAAAATATTTTATGAAAAAAAGAATGTTACAAAATAAATTTGAAGTTTAGTATAATGTAAGTGTTTTCATACAATGTAAATTGGAACTATATGACAAATAATACACCAAATAAATAATATTTGGTAACTTTGTTATGCGTTTAACTATGTGAGTGAGTAATAAAAAATCTTGTTAAGACCGTAACATGCAAAAAAGTATAAAAATTTAGTATAATTTTTTTATTAAGTCAAATGATGAAGACACTCGCCTAGCTTGCTAATCTTGGCCAGGGGACTTCATGACAAAACAGATGTATATGAACCACTTATCAGGCCAAATGAAGTCATACAAGGCAAAGAGCTCGACATTTCAGATATGTTACCACCCATGTAATGTTCCTGACAGCGACAGGGGTTAATTGGCACCCAAAGATGGAAACTTGAGAGGGTTTGAGTATGTTCCACATGTGCTACCACTCATGTAACTTGAGAGCATTTGAGTACATGGTCAACGAAACCAATATACCACCCAACTCAGCACCCAGAGATGGAAACAAATACCATCTTGAATGAATATCTCATAAGATAACTAACTAAGAAAAGGTTCGACTCTCCTCCTCGATCATAAGGGTAAAGTCGTCGGAACAGACTGTTGTGCCGACGACCAACTTACCTACCTCGATCGGAGCTTTCTCGACGACAGTCGGCACCTTGTATCTTTCCCATAGTGCTACACGGTTAGTATTGAAGATTAACAAGTGCTTAGATTTTGGAGCATCAATCACTCATAGAAAATCATGGACATGTATTAACGATGGAGGTTGAAAGCACATGTTAGGATGCATGAGCATTAAAATCAGTGATCGTGCATCAAAAACATTAACCATGCATGTTGTATTTTCTTGCCTAATTTAGAAAATTAAAGCGACATATTGATCAGGGGCTATATTAAACCCAAATCTCAGACAAACTATTGACGATGCTTGATGTCTACGGGAGCTTCTATTCTTGTAGATAGTGTTGGGCCTCCAAGAGCAGAGGTTTGTAGAACAGCAGCAAGTTTCCCTTAAGTGGATACCCAAGGTTTATCGATCTCAGGGAGGAAGAGGTCAAAGATATCCCTCTCATGCAACCACCGCAACCACAAAGCAAGAAGTCTCTTGTGTCCCCAACACACCTAATAGGTGCACTAGTTCGGCGAAGAGATAGTGAAATACAGGTGGTATGAATAAGTAGTAGCAACGGCACCAGAAAAGTGCTTTGCCCAGGACAGTAAACAAGCAGTAGTAATGCAGCGGTAGTAACGCAGTAAAACAGTAAACAAGCAGCGATAGCAGTATTTAGGAACAAGGCCTAGGGATTACACTTTCACTAGTGGACACTCTCAACATTGATCACATAACAGAATAGATAAATGCATACTCTACACTTTTGTTGGATGATGAACACATTGCGTAGGATTACACGAACCCTCAATGCCGGAGTTAACAAGCTCCACAATAATGCTCATATTTTAGTAACCTTTAGTGTAAGATAGATCGAAAGACTAAACCAAGTACTAGCATAGCATGCACACTGTCACCTTCATGCATATGTAGGAGGAATAGATCACATCAATATTATCATAGCAATAGTTAACTTCTCAATCTACAAGAGATCATGATCATAGCATAAACCAAGTACTAACACGGTGCACACACTTGTCACCTTTACACACGTGCGGGAGGAATAGAACTACTTTAATAACTTTGCTAGAGTAGCACATAGATAAATTGTGATACAAACTCATATGAATCTCAATCATGTAAAGCAGCTCATGAGATCATTGTATTGAAGTACATAGTAGAGAGATTAACCACATAGCTACCGGTACAGCCCCGAGCCTCGATGGAGAACTACTCCCTCCTCATGGGAGCAGCAGCGGTGATGAAGATGGCGGTGGAGATGGCAGCGAGTGTCGATGGAGAAGCCTTCCGGGGCACTTCCCCGTTCCGGCGGCGTGCCGGAACGGAGACTCTGTCCCCCGGATCTTGGCTTCGCGATGGCGGCGGCTCTGGAAGGTTTCTGTGGTTTTCGTCGAACGCCCCGAGGTTTTTAGGTCAGGGGCTTTATATAGGCGGAGAGGCGGCGCAGGAGGGCTTCTGGGGGGCCCACACCCTTGGGGGGCGCGCCGGGGTGTGGTGTGGTGGCCCTGCCCCCCTTCTCTGGCGGTTCTCGTGTGTTCTGGATGCTTCCGGGTAAAATAGGAACCTGGGCGTTGATTTCGTCCGATTCCGAGAATATTTCGTTACTAGGATTTCGAAACCAAAAACAGCGAGAAAACGAGAACTGGCACTTCGGCATCTTGTTAATAGGTTAGTTCCGGAAAATGCACGAATATGACATAAAGTGTGCATATAACATGTAGATAACATCAATAATGTGGCATGGAACACAAGAAATTATCGATACGTTGGAGACGTATCGGCATCCCCAAGCTTAGTTCGCTCGTCCCGAGCAGGTAAAACGATAACAAAGATAATTTCTGGAGTGACATGCCATCATAAACTTGATCATACTATTTGTAAAGCATATGTAGTGAATGCAGCGATCAAAACAATGTATATGACATGGGTAAACAACTGAATCATAAAGCAAAGACTTTTCATGAATAGCACTTCAAGACAAGCATTAATAAGTCTTGCATAAGAGTTAACTCATAAAGTAATAATTCAAAGTAAAGGTATTGAAGCAACACAAATGAAGATGAAGTTTCAGCGGTTGCTTTCAACTTATAACATGTATATCTCATGGATAATTGTCAATGCAAAGCAATATAACAAATGCAATATGCAAATATGTAAGAATCAATGCACAGTTCACACAAGTGTTTGCTTCTTGAGATGGAGAGAAATAGGTGAACTGACTCAACAATGAAAGTAAAAGAATGGTCCTCCATAGAGGAAAAGCATCGATTGCTATATTTGTGCTAGAGCTTTGATTTTGAAAACATGAAACAATTTTGTCAACGGTAGTAATAAAGCATATGCATCATGTAAATTATATCTTATAAGTTGCAAGCCTCATGCATAGTGTACCAATAGTGCCCGCACCTTGTCCTAATTAGCTTGGACTACCTGGATTATCACCGCAATACATATGCTTTAACCAAGTTTCACAAAGGGGTACCTCTATGCCGCCTGTACAAAGGTCTAAGGAGAAAGCTCGCATTTGGATTTCTCGCTTTTGATTATTCTCAACTTAGACATCCATACCGGGACAACATAGACAACGAGATAATGGACTCCTCTTTTAATGCTTTAAGCATTTGACAACAATTAATTCTTTTCTCATTAGAGATTTGAGGATGTTTGTCCAAAACTGAAACTTCCACCATGAATCATGGCTTTAGTTAGCGGCCCAATGTTCTTCTCTCACAATATGCATGCTCAAACCATTCAACTCGGTGTAGATCGCCCTTACTTCAGACAAGACGAACATGCATAGCAACTCACATGAAATTCAACAATGAGTTGATGGCGTTCCCCAGTGAACATGGTTATCGCACAACAAGCAACTTAATAAGAGATAAAGTGCATAAGTACATATTCAATACCACAATAGTTTTTAAGCTATTTGTCCCATGAGCTATATATTGCAAAGGTGAATGATGGAATTTTAAAGGTAGCACTCAAGCAATTTACTTTGGAATGGCGGGAAAATACCATGTAGTATAGGTAGGTATGGTGGACACAAATGGCATAGTGGTTGGCTCAAGTATTTTGGATGCATGAGAAGTATTCCCTCTCGATACAAGGTTTAGGCTAGCAAGGCTTATTTGAAACAAACACAAGGATGAACCGGTGCAGCAAAACTCACATAAAAGACATATTGAAAACATTATAAGACTCTACACCGTCTTCCTTGTTGTTCAAACTCAATACTAGAAATTATCTAGACCTTAGAGAAACCAAATATGCAAACCAAATTTTAGCATGTTCTATGTATTTCTTCATTAATGGGTGCAAAGCATATGATGCAAGAGCTTAAACATGAGCACAACAATTTCCAAGTATCACATTACCCAAGACATTATAGCAATTACTACATGTATCATTTTCCAATTCCAACCATATAACAATTTAACGAAGAGGAAACTTCGCCATGAATATTATGAGCTAAGAACACATGTGTTCATATGAACCAACGGAGCGTGTCTCTCTCCCACACAAGCATGATGTAATCCAATTTATTCAAACAAAAACAAAAACAAAAGCACACAGACGCTCCAAGTAAAGCACATAAGATGTGACCGAATAAAAATATAGTTTCAAGAGAAGGAACCTGATAATTTATCGATGAAGAAGGGGATGCCCCAAGGCATCCCCAAGCTTAGACGCTTGAGTCTTCTTGATATATGCAGGGATGAACCACCGGGGCATCCCCAAGCTTAGACTTTTCACTCTTCTTGATCGTAGTATATCATCCTCCTCTCTTGACCCTTGAAAACTTCCTCCACACCAAACTCGAAACAACTCATTAGAGGGTTAGTGGACAATAAAAATTAACATGTTCAGAGGTGACACAATCATTCTTAACACTTCTGGACATTGCATAAAGCTACTGGACATTAATGGATCAAAGAAATTCATCCAACATAGCAAAAGGGGCAATGCGAAATAAAAGGCAGAATCTGTCAAAACAGAACAGTCCGTAAAGATGGATTTTATTAGGCCACCAGACTTGCTCAAATGAAAATGCTCAAATTGAATGAAAGTTGCGTACATATCTGAGGATCACTCACGTAAATTGGCATAATTTTCTGAGTTACCTACAGAGAATTAGACCCAGATTCGTGACAGCAAAGAAATCTGTTTCTGCGCAGTAATCCAAATCTAGTACTTACTTTACTATCAAAGACTTTACTTGGCACAACAAAACATAAAACTAAGATAAGGAGAGGTTGCTACAGTAGTAAACAACTTCCAAGACTCAAATATAAAACAAAGTACTGTAGCAAAATAACACATGGGTTATCTCCCAAGAAGTTCTTTCTTTATAGCCGTTAAGATGGGCTCAGCGAGTTTTAATGATGCACTCGCAAGAAATAGTATTTGAAGCAAAAGAGAGCATCAAGAGGCAAATTCAAAACAAATTTAAGTCTAACATGCTTCCTATGCATAGGAATCTTGTAAATAAACAAGTTCATGAGGAGCAAAGTAACAAGCATAGGAAGATAAAACAAGTGTAGCTTGAAAAATTTCAGCACATAGAGAGGCATTTTAGTAACATGAAAATTTCTACAACCATATTTTCCTCTCTCATAATAACTTTCAGTAGCAACATGAGCAAACTCAACAATATAACTATCACATAAAGCATTCTTATCATGAGTCTCATGCATAAAATTATTACTCTCCACATAAGCATAATCAATTTTATTAGTTGTAGTGGGAGCAAATTCAACAAAGTAGCTATCATTATTATTCTCATCAAGTGTAGGAGGCATAGTATAATCACAACAAAATTTACTCTCCATAGCAGGTGGCACCAAAAGACCACTATCATTATAATCATCAGAAATAGGAGGCAAAGTATCATCAAAGAAAATTTTCTCCTCAATGCTTGGGGGACTAAAAAGATCATGAAAACCAGCTTCCCCAAGCTTAGCATTTTCCATATCATTATCAACAATGGTGTTCAAAGCGTTCATACTAATATTACTACCAGACATGCAAATAAGATTTCATAGGTTTTTTAATTTTCGCATCAAACAATCCATGTTTTAAATCAGGAAATAGAATAAGAAGCTCATTGTTGTCCATTATGCCAAACTAGTGTAAACAAGAAACAAAAAGATGCAATTGCAGGATCTAAAGGAAATATCTTCGAGCACAAACACAATGGCGCCGGAAAAGTACTCGTTACCGGAACCGGAGTATGAGTGCCTTTTTACCTTTCCTCCCCGGCAACGGCGCCAGAAAATAGCTTGGCGCGTAGTTGACGAGGGAGGAAAAGTGCTTAGTTGCCGGGCTTGCCAATGTGTGAGTGCCGTTTACCTTCCCTCCCCGGCAACGGCGCCAGAAAAGTGCTTGATGTCTACGGGAGCTTCTATTCTTGTAGACAGTGTTGGGCCTCCAAGAGCGAGAGGTTTGTAGAACAGCAACAAGTTTCCCTTAAGTGGATACCCAAGGTTTATCGATCTCGGGGAGGAAGAGGTCAAAGATATCCCTCTCATGCAACCACCGCAACCACAAAGCAAGAAGTCTCTTGTGTCCCCAACACACCTAATAGGTGCACTAGTTCGGCGAAGAGATAGTGAAATACATGTGGTATGAATAAGTAGTAGCAACGGCACCGGAAAAGTGCTTTGCCCAGGACGATAAACAAGCAGTAGTAATGCGGCGGTAGTAACGCGAGTAAAACAGGTAAACAAGCAGCGATAGCGATATTTAGGAACAAGGCCTAGGGATTACACTTTCACTAGTGGACACTCTCAACATTGATCACATAACAGAATAGATAAATGCATACTCTACACTTTTGTTGGATGATGAACACATTGCGTAGGATTACACGAACCCTCAATGCCGGAGTTAACAAGCTCCACAATAATGCTCATATTTTAGTAACCTTTAGTGTAAGATAGATCGAAAGACTAAACCAAGTACTAGCATAGCATGCACACTCGTCACCTTCATGCATATGTAGGAGGAATAGATCACATCAATATTATCATAGCAATAGTTAACTTCTCAATCTACAAGAGATCATGATCATAGCATAAACCAAGTACTAACACGGTGCACACACTGTCACCTTTACACACGTGCAGGAGGAATAGAACTACTTTAATAACTTTGCTAGAGTAGCACATAGATAAATTGTGATACAAACTCATATGAATCTCAATCATGTAAAGCAGCTCATGAGATCATTGTATTGAAGTACATAGTAGAGAGATTAACCACATAGCTACCGGTACAGCCCCGAGCCTCGATGGAGAACTACTCCCTCCTCATGGGAGCAGGCAGCGGTGATGAAGATGGCGGTGGAGATGGCAGCGGTGTCGATGGAGAAGCCTTCCGGGGCACTTCCCCGTTCGGCGGCGTGCCGGAACGGAGACTCCTGTCCCCCGGATCTTGGCTTCGCGATGGCGGCGGCTCGGGAAGGTTTCGTGGTTTTCGTCGAACGCCCCGAGGTTTTTAGGTCAGGGGCTTTATATAGGCGGAGAGGCGGCGCAGGAGGGCTTACGGGGGGCCCACACCCTAGGGGGCACGCCCCCCCTTGGCCGCGCGGGGTGTGGTGTGGTGGCCCCTGCCCCCTTCTCCGGCGGTTCTCGTGTGTTCTGGATGCTTCCGGGTAAAATAGGAACCTGGGCGTTGATTTCGTCCGATTCCGAGAATATTTCGTTACTAGGATTTCTGAAACCAAAAACAGCAGAAAACAGGAACTGGCCCTTCGGCATCTTGTTAATAGGTTAGTTCCAGAAAATGCACGAATATGACATAAAGTGTGCATATAACATGTAGATAACATCAATAATGTGGCATGGAACACAAGAAATTATCGATACGTTGGAGACGTATCAATGCTGATTACATCCTCGCACGTTGCCGGGTTCCAAAAATCGGCGTCCCACAAACATCTACCTATAGAACCATCTGATTCACTTCAATGTGCAAACATGCCATCTGATTCACTTGGCTTTTCTTAGGGAAAAAAAGAGGTCCTATTCGTCATGGACCTCCTTTGAGATTCAGAACAACTGTGAAACGTGTGTTTGGATGCTAACGTGTTCCCGATACTCCAGGATGCAAGCAATCTTATAAATCCTGAAAGGGGCTATTTGTATTTAAATTCGATCTACACAAATAAAAAAAATCTGCCAACATTTAATTAATTGCATAAAATAAAGTCATGTGTTTCCATAGACTTCCAAGTCTCAAAATAGTGTAAACCCCCCGAAAGGGTATCATTGTGTTGTTTAATCTCAGTCATTATATCCCTAATTTCGAACATATATCGTTTAATCTCAGCCGTTCTTGTATTTTACTCAAAAAAACGTTTCAACCTTGTGGATCTATGCAAGCACAACTAATGACTTTTTTGTTTGAAGTGTATCGATCATTCATCAATTGCATGGACTGACTATAATTCAATCAATGTATAAACATGGACAACCCAACTATGGTAGGCTGGAGGTGATCAGTGAGCGTGTTGGTTTCACCATACTCCAGACTTTGTTTCCGATTTTGTTTTATTTGACTGTAGCATGCACCTGTTGTATAATACACCTGCTCTCTTCTTATAAAAAACAGAAATGCAGCCGTTCGGAGACGGTAGCTCTAGATTTATTCAGCCGGTGCGGCTGGCAGCTTGATCGCAGGATCACACCATGTTAATTCTCCGGTATTAGGTTGTAACTAAAAGTTGAATGACATTAGCTCTAGATTTATTCAGCCGGTGCGGCTGGCAGCTTGATCGCAGGATCACACCATGTTAATTCTCCGGTATTAGGTTGTAACTAAAAGTTGAATGACATCACTTACTGAGATTTAAGTAAATCTAAGTCACATGAGATCTAGACGTGCCGTTAGTTTTAATGATGTGTGTATTATGGAACAGATTGGTACTCCCTCTATACCAATTTGTAAAATTATTACGTGCTTCGAGAAAACTTTACCTATTAATTTTATCAAATATATGACATGTATAAAAAAATATACCGGCTGTCATCTTTGATTTTCTGTTAAAGAAAAAGAAGGTTGGAAATGCAGGAGGCAGAACCAGTAGATGAGATCCACGTGTCTAATCGCATGGATGGTCGCACTGGGCACATGCAAGCCCCGGGCCGATCAACAAGAGCGACGCCAACAGTTTGGCGGATTTGGCAGTGCATCCCCTTATTCTGTTCTGTTTTCCTATAAAACTCTCATTCCGTAGGTTTTTAAATGGATTCAAATGAACGTGCACGAGGTTTTTTCAAGTCCGGGAAACGAAACAAAAGACGGATAGGTTATCATATATACCGTTCAGAAAATAATTTTATGGGACCTAATCCACAAATTTACCGTTGTGGACCAACTCCACCAATCAACATGTGGTTTGGATAGAGTAAACAGCAACCGAGGAGTCAAAGCGCCATATAGTTCTTTCGGGAAAAAGAAATATCGTGGGTGTGGATGACAAAACAGATATGTCAGAAGATTATAATAAGTTTCATGAAATTCTGCCCTTCAGGATGAAAATTAACCCAAGCATCCTGCTAAATGATGAAGATTCTCCACGACTACGGGTCCACCTCCACCGGCGGCGGGTGCGGCGGCGGGGCCATTGTGAAATGGGCTAGAGTTATGTGAGTAAAGTGGGAGACGTGGACGTAGGAGCTATTTATAGAGGCGTGTAGGCGAGAAATTATCCCGCGCGGCGTCATGGCGGGAAACTTTCCCGCGCGGCGTCGTGGCAGGAACCTATCCTGCGTGGCCGGCGTCGTGGCGGGAGCGGGAAACTTTCCCGCACGATTTTAATGAATATCTTATTTAAAAAACACTAGAAAGGAAATAGAAAAAATACTAGAAAAAAGCACTAGAAAAAACACAAAAAATACCCCAAAAAAACACTGGAAAAACCTCCATTGGCAAGGAGCCGCAGTCCACGGATCGAGCTCCAGGTTGTTGGATCAAAATGGCCGGAGCCGTTGGATCCCCACGCGCCACGGATCTACCCCTTTTGTCCCTGCCCAAGCCACCAACCGTGACACCCCCCTTCTGTCGAGGACCAAGCCACCAACCGGAACAAAAGGGGGGTATTTAAGTCCCGTCACCATCCAGGTCGGAGCCATCGAATGGGATAGTGGAGGCTAGTCACGCGCATACATGCCGCCAGGCTGCCGAAATCTCCAACCGCCGCCCATGCGCCACTACCGGCCGCCGCCCCCACACGCCACCGCCCCACCCGCCACCATCGCCGCCGCCCCACGCGCCTGCTGCACCAACGCCTTCCGCGCCCGCCGCACGCGTCGACGTCGGCCTTCGCCGCACGTGCCATCGTCGGACGCCACCCCATGCGCCATCTTCGGCCGCCGCTCCAAGGTAGACCTCCAACCCCAATTTTAGTTAGGGTTAGGGTTTTTTTAGGGTTAGGGTTAGGTTTAATTTAGGGTTAGGGTTAGTAAACTATGTAAAACTAAAATTTACGGCTAGGGTTAGGTCTAATTTAGGGTTATTATTTTTTTAGGGTTAGGGTTAGGTTTAATTTAGGGTCAATATATTTCGATCTGACATCGCCGCTATGTAAAACTTGTCCCCCCCCGATTCGAATGATACCCCGATTCGAATGTGCCCCGATCCGACATCGCCCCTATGTAAAAATCCCCCCTCCCCGATCTGAATGTTCCCCTATGTACATTAAGATCAACGACCCTTACGTTATGTCGTCACCGGCATTCCCCATCTCCCCGTACGTTACGATGACCCCCTACGTTCATTATGTGGTCACTGGCATCCCCCTCTCCCCTTACGTTACGATGACTGATACGTCTCAAACGTATCTATAATTTCTTATGTTCCATGCTAGTTTTATGACAATACTCACATGTTTTACATACACTTTACATCATTTTGATGCATTTTCCGGCATTAACCTATTAACAAGATGCCGAAGCGCCGGTTCATGTTCTAGCTGTTTTTGGTTTCAGAAATCTTACACAGGAAATATTCTCGGAATTGGACGAAACAAAAGCCCACGGTCTTATTTTTTCCACGGAGCCTTCCAGAACACCGAAGGAGAAACGGAGAGGGGCCAAGGAGGCCCCACACCCTAGGGCGGCGCGGCCAGGAGGGGGCGCGCTGGCCTGTGGGGTGGGCCCCTCGGCCGCCTCCCGACTCTGCCCTTTCGCCTATTTATTCTCTCCGTCGCGAAAACCCTATTACCGAGAGCCACGATACGAGAAAAGTTCCAGAGACGCCGCCACCGCCAATCCCATCTCGGGGGATTCAGGAGATCGCCTCCGGCACCCTGCCGGAGAGGGGAATCATCACCGGAGGGCTCTACATCATCATGCCCGCCTCCGGATTGATGCGTGAGTAGTTCATCCTTGGACTATGGGTCCATAGCGAGTAGCTAGATGGTTGTCTTCTCCTCTTGTGCTATCATGTTTAGATCTTGTGAGCTGCCTATCATGATCAAGATCGTCTATTTATAATGCTACATGTTGTGTTTGTTGGGATCCGATGAATATGGAATACTATGTCAAGTTGATTAATTGATCTATCATATATGTGTTGTTTATGATCTTGCATGCTCTCTGTTGCTAGTAGAGGCTCTGGCCAAGTTGATACTTGTGACTCCAAGAGGGAGTATTTATGCTCGATAGTGGGTTCATGCCTCCATTGAATGCGGGACGGTGACGAAAAGTTCTAAGGTTATGGATGTGCTGTTACCACTAGGGATAAAACATCGATGCTTTGTATAAGGATATTTGTGTTGATTACATTACGCACCATACTTAATGCAATTGTCTGTTGTTTGCAACTTAATACTGGAATGGGTGCGGATGCTAATCCGAAGGTGGACTTTTTAGGCATAGATGCATGCTGGATAGCGGTCTATGTACTTTGTCGTAATGCCCTAAGTAAATCTCATAGTAGTCATCATGATATGTATGTGCATTGTTATGCCCTCTCTATTTGTCAATTGCCCAACTGTAATTTGTTCACCCAACATGATATTAATCTTATTGGAGAGACACCACTAGTGAACTGTGGACCCCGGTCCTTTCTTTTACATCTGAAATACAATCTACTGCAAACTCTGTTCTCTGCTGTTCTTCGCAAACAAACATCATTCTCCACACCATACGTTTCATCCTTTGTTTACAGCAAGCCGGTGAGATTGACAACCTCATCGTTAAGTTGGGGCAAAGTATTTTGATTGTGTTGTGCAGGTTCCACGTTGGCGCCGGAATCCCTGGTGTTGCGCCGCACTACACTCCTTCACCAACAACCTTCACATGGCCTTCATCTCCTACTGGTTCGATAACCTTGGTTTCTTACT
The DNA here is from genome assembly GCF_022539505.1 of Lolium rigidum. Taxonomy (NCBI): domain Eukaryota; kingdom Viridiplantae; phylum Streptophyta; class Magnoliopsida; order Poales; family Poaceae; genus Lolium; species Lolium rigidum. The sequence continues at coordinate 270,424,974 of NC_061512.1, forward strand.
GAGGGAAACTTGCTGCTGTACGCATCACACCTTCCTCTTGGGGTTCCCAACGGACGTGTGCTTCACGCGTCATCAATGACCCCCTTGCATTCATTATGTGGTCATCGGCATCCCCCTCTCCCCGTACGTTACGGTGACCCCTACGTTACGTCGTCACCGGCATCCCCCTCTCCCTCTACGTTATGTCGACATTATTATTATTATGTACTCGCGGTTAACTCAAAATTAATCATGTACTTATTGATTTAATTTTGCAGAAAACAATGGAATTCCATATGTACATGTATATAAATTAATGAATGTTTATTATCTTAGGTCTCCCAAGATAAGTTGGATGAACGAGGCCCGGCAAAGTAGTTGGGCAAAAAAGACCACTTCAGATATACACTTATATCACCTTCTGGCGAACCGATGGAACCCACAAAGGCCGCAATGACATTTAGAAATCAGTGCAGAGTATGGTTAGGGATCGCATCCCGATCAGTGTTAGAGAATGGAACAAGAGCAAAAAGGTGCCCGAAAGTGAGTTTGTTGCCGATAGGTTCAAAGGCAATCTTTTTGATGACCTCATGGCACATTTCACCTGCGCCAGAATTGGAGACGCGGATTGAGATGGACAAGCAGAGGGAGAAAGTGAATGAGATTCCAGCGGGCTATGCTCGTGTCGGGGTGGATACAATTGTACCGTCCTTTGAGTCAATGGAGCTTGTAATCCCTGGAGGTGAAGGTCAGGGTACACTCGGTGAAGTACTGGGTGACATCATTCTTTGGGAGAAGAAAAACATCAAGCTTCCAGGCTAGGTACCCCCTACGAGTCGTAGCATGTCACCATCACCTCCTCCGAGTGGTCGCAGGTCACCATCACCCCATGACTACGACCACCACATCCCTAGTCCAACTCGATCTCTGCTGGTGGCTCAGCCGTCTTCGCAGCCGCATGCGCCCGCTAAGACTCGGCACGCACCTAGTAAGGGAAAGTGTGACAAGAGTCATATCCGCCGACTATCGCCCCTCCCAAGAGTACCAAAGGTTCCTCCCCCCCCCCCCGGTGCTTACGATCGTACTGAAGAGGAAAATGACGCCATCACAAAGAGCCAACTGCATGCACATTTTCATAAGGAAAAACCCGAGCCCCCAGCGCTATACACCAAGAAGCAAATAGAATATGTTCTTGATTTTCTTAACACACAATCGCAATATGACTTACACGAGAAGAAGGATGACTATACATGCACACTTGCGAAGGAAATTGAGCATATCAAAGAGAGGAAAAGTGCTAGCAGGAGCAAATCGTCAACTAAAAGCAGTGCAGCCGGGAAAATCAAGTACAAAAAGTGCATCCCTCAAGCCCCAGCAAGCGACACTAGCAGAAAAAGAAAGGATGTTTCCCAGCTCGAAGAACAGGCCAAACAATCGATCCCACCCCTCAAGGTGTTAAATATTCCCTTGGTGTACCAGCGGCAGGGTGGTTTGGATATGGAAGCAGCTGTGAAGCTAGCGGCTGAAATGAATTGTACTGTGGAGTAATTACTGAGTTCCCAAGATACTTCACTACCCTTTGGTGATATAGCCCCTAAATTTGTCTACGGGGCCGATTTGGTCAGCAAAAAGAGGCTGCAAAAACTGCCAACGCATATGCGGAATTTGCATCAGTGGTACCTGATGCGTGCAAGGTGAACCAAAGATACATCGTGGCGAATATCCCATAAGAATATTACTTCCGAAGGGAGGATCTCCATATTGATATCTGCAAACTCTGGCAGTTATTCAATTTAGTCCAAATAGGCGCTTCTGATGATCCATGTTTAATAGTTCGAATACGCGACGAGCTTTAGTCACGGTAGTCTTGAGCTCCATGTATGTAAGGGGAATCTATGAATAGACTTTTGCTTCGAATATTTGTTTGCTAGATCTATATATAATGCATAAACGTGTATAGCTTGTAGTAGCGTACAAATATATGAAAATTATTTTGAAATGAAAAAAAATGAAATAAAAGGGGGTGGCTGCACCCCTGCCCCTGCCGAACGCCTCCTAAACCCTAAACCCTAAAGGAGCAGCATCCTGCGCGTGCCACGTGGGGGACCTGCCACGTGGGGGACCTTTTGTCCCGGTCTGTGTTACCATCCGGGATAAAAGGTGGTGTTGCCTGCGCGCCCCGCGGCGGCCACGTGGTGGACTATATATCCCGGCTGGTAAGTGGGTCGGGACAAATGGTTGGCCTTTTGTCCTGCCTTCGTTGTCCTGGTTGGCCAGCCGAGATAAAAGCCTCTTACAGGTAGAACAATAGGCATGTTCTGTACTGGTCTCTATATATTCTTAGTCAAAGTTTTCACAGTTTCACTTGCAAGAAAAATTATGCGTAACATAAAATGAGCAGGAAGAAGTAAAGTCGGAAACCGATGCACCTAGCTACAAACGCAAGTCTCAGTAGAATCTAGAGTCAAAACTAATGATTATGTTGATGACGATTATAATGTGTTTCGTCGGTGTAGATCACCCTGGCCACAACATTGTTTTTTTAGACCGAAGACACACAGTGCCCGACTTTAACTTAATAAAGCCCTGAGGCAAATACGGATACAAGAGTTTAGGGCGCACCCCACACACACATAGCACGAAAAGACAAAGGGCCACACTGGCCACAACGGTAGCATATTACAACCTAGAACGAACAGCACTAAAAAGAAATTTAGGCAGGCGGCCGATAGCATGCAAGACACACGTCCGTTGGGAACCCCAAGAGGAAGGTGTGATGCGTACAGCAGCAAGTTTTCCCTCAGTAAGAAACCAAGGTTATCGAACCAGTAGGAGTCAAGGAACACGTGAAGGTTGTTGGTGACGGAGTGTAGTGCGGCGCAACACCAGGGATTCCGGCGCCAACGTGGAACCTGCACAACACAATCAAAGTACTTTGCCCCAACGTAACAGTGAGGTTGTCAATATCACCGGCTTGCTGTAAACAAAGGATTAAATGTATAGTGTGCACTAGTGGAGAAGAGGCCTTTGGTCCCAAGCAAATGACCCACTGCTGAACCAAACCGGGTCCAATGCCCCCATTGGACCCGGTTCGTTCTCGCCCGGGACGACCCCACCCGCTGGCGCCTGTCCCGTAGCGGCCTTTGGACCCGGTTTGTCATACAAACCGGGTCCAAAGAGTCCACCCGCAGGGCGCGCCAGGCCGTGTCAGCCTAGGGAACCCTTTAGTCCCGGTTTGTATGACAAACCGGGTCCAAAGGCCCCCTCTCGGCTATATAACCTTGCCCCTGCCCAAGTGTGAGCCACACTTAGCCATTTTTTCACTATCTTCATAAGAGGGTGTATTGCTCTCCTCTCTTCTTCACATGCACAAGAGGTGTTTGATGAAATGCTTAAGAGGATTTGCCACTTGAGTTTACACAAATCAAGCCACACTTAACTTGCTTTTTCTTCTTCATCGAGGTTAACAACTTTATCCTTTTCATCCGCAATTGATAAAATGCATGTGTATATATACATCGTGATGTTCGTAATGGTTTTGATCAGCTTAATTATATCATGCGGATGAATCGGCAATGGATGTACATTGACCGACGGTTTGACGAGTTCACTGCCGGGCCTGGATAATTTTATAGCCGTGGCGGAGGCAAACAAACATGGTGGCTTCATGTATTGTCCATGTGTGGACTGCAAGAATACCGTAAATTACGCTCGCTCGAGTCTCATTCACGGCCACCTTCGCGATCCGGTTTCATGCCCGAGTTACTATTGTTGGACCAAGCACGGAGAAAGAGGGGTTATGATGGAAGACAATGACGAAGAGGAAGAGGATGATGACGGTTATCCCAATTTCCCCGAATACGATGATACTGCATGAAGGCAATGAAGACAATGAAGTAGAAGATCAAGAGGCACCGAGATGAGCCTGCCGATGATGATCTTGGCCGGGCCATTGCTGATGCAAGGAGAGAATGTGAAACTGAAAAGGAAAGGTTGGCCTTCGACAAGATGATAGAAGATCACAACAAATTGTTATACCCAACTTGCGAAGATGGCCATAAAAAGCTAGGCAGCACTACTGGAATTGTTGCAATGGAAGGCGAGAGAACGGTATCACCGACTCGGGATTTGGAAAGTTGCTGACAATAATTAAGGAAGCTTCCAAGGGGTAACGAATTGCCCGCCAGTACGTACGAAGCGAAGAAGATTGTCTGCCCTCTAGGATTAGATGTGCAAAAGATACATGCATGCATTAATGATTGCATCCTCTACCGTGATGAGTACGAGAATTTGGATGCATGTCCGGTGTGCACTGCATTGCGGTATAAGATCGGACGAGATGACCCTGGTGATGTTGAGGGCGAGCGCCCCAGGAAGAGGGTTCTGCCAAGGTTATGTGGTATGCTCCTATAATACCACGAGGTGAAACGCTTGTTCAGAAATAAAGAGCATGCTAGGTTGTTGCGATGGCACAAAGAAGACCGTAAGAAAGACGTGATGTTGAGGCACCCTGGCGATGGCTCCCAATGGAGAAAAATCGATAGAGAGTTCCCAAACTTTGCACAGGATGCAAGGAACTTACGGTTTGGTCTCGGTACGAGATGGCATGAATCCTTTTGGAGAGCAGAGCTGCAGCCATAGCACTGGCTCTGTGACTCTTTGTATATATAACCTTCCTCCTTGGTTGTGCATGAAGCGGAAGTTCATTATGATGCCGGTGCTCATACAAGGCCCGAAGCAACCCGGGAACGACATTGATGTGTACCGAAGCCATTAGTCGAAGAACTTCTACAGCTCGTGGTCCCTAGCAGGTGTACGTGTGTGGGACGAGCACAAGCAGGAGGAATTTGACCTAAGAGCGATGCTTTTCGTAACCATCAATGAGCTGGCCTGCTCTTGGTAACATTTCGGGACGAGTCAAACAAGGGATACAATGCATGCACACACTGTTTACATGAGCTCGAAGGTGATTATTTGGAAAAAGGTCGAAGGTCGTGTACCTGGGGCATCGTCGATTTCTTAGGCTTACCCATCCCGTAAGAAAGAAAGGCAAGCATTACAACGGTGAGGCTGATCACCGGAGGAAGCCTCCCCATCGTGATGGTGTTGATATATTTGGTATGGTCAAGGATCTAGATGTAATATTTGGAAAGGGTCCCGGCGGACGGTCCGATTCCGAATGACGATGCCGGACACGCGCCCATGTGGAAGAAGAAATCTATATTTTGGGATCTACCCTATTGGGAAGTCTTAGAGGTCCGCTCTTCAATCGATGTGATGCACGTGACGAAGAATCTTTGCGTGAACTCTGCTAGGCTTTACGGGTGTGTACGGGAAGACAAAAGATACACGGAAGCACGGGAGGACCAAGCAACGTTGGAAAGACCCCAAAAAGCTGCATGAGAGAGTTAAAGGACGTCATTTATCCAGCTACGCTCTTACAAAAGCGGAGAAGGAAATATTTTTTGAATGTCTTAGCGGTATCAAGGTCCCGTCCGGCTTCTCCTCCAATATAAAGGGAATAATAAATATGGAGAAGAAAACATTCCAGAACTTGAAGTCTCATGAGCTGTCACGTGATAATGACACGGTTGCTTCCGATTGCATTGAGGGGCTTCTACCGGAAAATGTTCGACTGCCCATTGTGAAGCTATGTGCATTCCTCAATGCAATTTCTCGGAAGGTAATAAATCCGGAAATTCTACCGAGGTTGCGGAATGATGTGGTCCAATGTCTCGTTAGTTTTGAGCTGGTGTTCCCACCATCCTTCTTCAATATTATGACACATCTCCTCGTTCACACGGTCGATGAGATTTCCATTCTCGGTCCTGTGTTTCTACACAATATGTTCCCCTTCGAGAGGTTCATGGGAGTCTTGAAGAAATATGTTCATAACCGTGCTAGGCCAGAAGGAAGCATCTCCAAGGGCTATGGAACAGAGGAGGTCATTGAATTCTGTGTTGACTTTATTCCTGACCTTAAGCCGATTGGTGTTCCTGAATCGTGGCATGAAGGGAGACTAAGTGGAAAAGGCACGCTAGGAAGGAAATCAATGATATGTAGGGACGGGATTTCTTTGACTCAAGCACACTACACAGTCCTACAAAGTTCCACCTTGGTGGCTCCAGTATATCGGTGACCACAAGAACTTTCTACGCTCCCGGAACCCGAGGCGGTCGAACGATTGGATTAGACGTGAACACATGTCGACTTTCGGCGGTTGGTTGCAAAAACATCTCCTGAATAACAAACATATTGAAGATCAGTTGTACTTGCTGGCCCGGACACCATCTTCGGTCGTAGTGACTTTCCAAGGGTACGAGATAAATGGGAATACATTTTACACGATCGCCCAAGATAAAAAGAGCACCAACCAAAACAGTGGTGTCCGCTTTGATGCAATAATGAATGAAGGCCCAAATGACACATATTATGGTTACATAGAGGATATATGGGAACTTGAGTATGGACCTTCTTTTAAGGTCCCTTTGTTTAGGTGCAAATGGGTCAACAAAACGGGAGGCGGGGTTCGGGTAGACAAGTTGTATGGAATGACAACGGTGGATCTCAACAATCTTGGGTATAGAGACGAACCATTCGTCCTAGCCAAGGATGTGGCCCAGGTTTTCTATGTGAAGGATATGTCTACCAAACCAAGAAAAAGGAAACATAAGGAAACAAATACATCAAACGATGAGCCAAAGCGCCACATAGTTCTTTACGGAAAAAGAAACATCGTGGGAGTGGAGGACAAGACGAGACATGTCGGAAGATTATAATCAGTTTGATGAAATTCCACCCTTCGAGTGAACATTGATCCAAGCATCAAGTTAAATGATGAAGATGCTCCATGGTTACGGCCGAAGAAGATTAATTAAATGATGAAGATGCTCCATCATCAAGTTAATTGAAGAATGTTCATGGCACAAATGAGTATCTCAACATGGCAATCAATTTCCCATTTATTTTTGTGTAATCATGTAACCGTATGTAAGATATTAAAAGTGGAGATGCGCCACGGGAGATTTCCCAACCCTTTCCCCAACACTGTTAGATGAGATGTAGTCGTTCAGGGGCTTGGCAAGGCGTATCGATGCTCCTTTTATAGGCACGGCACCTCTTCTACTTTGTCTTGTTCCTTCGACGGGCGTCGTGCGCTACATGCTTTATCTCATCGAGCGAGTGCGTCCACCCATGCGTTCTTATCCTGCCGACATCTTTAGTCCCGGTTGTACCCACCAGCCGGGACTAAAGGTTACCCACACGTCCTTATCCCACCGACAGCTTTGTTAGATGACACAAAAAAGGATCTTTAGTCCCGGTTGTACCCACCAGCCGGGACTAAAGGTTACCCACACGTCCTTATCCCACCGACAGTTTTTGGCGCCACTTGCGTTCCCGCCTATTTTTCTTCCCGCGCTTTCCATTGCTTCCCGCCTCCGTCCTCCCGCCATTTTTTCACTATATATATGTTGGCTTGGCCTCCATTTACATATCACATCTAGACTCATATCCGCAAACCTCATCACCAGGTCACATGGCTTCCATCGTATCTCTAACCCTCCGGGAGGCGGAGGCGCTTTGCGCGTCGAACTACCCCCGCCCGCCGGGCTACCGCGTCCCTACCGGCTGGTTGCCGAGCGTCGGAGGGTACCGGTCCCTCCTGTCCCTCTAGGTGTGGCGCGCGAGATGGCCATCACGAACCACTACTACTTCGAGCTCACGCCGGAGCGGCGGAGGAATCCCCGGTGGCATCCCGACTACGGCCCGACTTGGGAGAGCTTCTTCATCAATCGGCGTGAGAGGGCGCTCGCCAGGCACGAGGAGGGCGGCCCGCCTCCTTCGAACTTCAACGAGGCCGGCCGTCGGCCGTGGTGGCGCGACCGAACTCTCCAGGGCGTCATGGCCCACCGTGGCCCCCGCCTGCGCTACCCTCAGTCCCAGCCCACGCGTGCTCTCCCGCCGAGGTTTGACTACCGCGACCCCGATGCCGGCGACGATGATGACGGCGACTACGACGACTACAGTGGCGAGTACTATAGGGCTAGGCACGAGTATGACTGAATGACTCGAACAGTCGAATCTGGCCATGTATCTTAATTAATTTTCAGTTGAGCTAGGCACGAGTACTATAGGGCTAGGCACGAGTACTATCCGGCCATGTATCTTAATTAATTTTCGGTTGAGTTACGTACTTTAATTCCACATGTAATGCGGCGGGAAACTTTTCTCATCATCAGCGTACGCCACAACGACTTTATTGAAAATACAATAAAAT